>NC_052504.1:69600414-69900414 GCF_014356525.2 Nilaparvata lugens | reverse complement strand
TACACTGCATGGATAAAATATTAATTTACAGAGACTATAAATTTTTTAGTACCGTATACGTATACTGCATTGTCTCAACTACGTGGAGACATTTGTTGGTGCGGCCAAATATCAACTTAGATATAGATGGCCCTGGAAGTAAGTAAGTATACTGTATTATTTAATAATTCAATAATGGGGACAATCGATAAACATTATAATATTTTCTATTAGTACCGCGTTTACAAATCTTCAAGATACTTTATTACTCATGTCGCCCTACATAAATTACAAAGAAGTTACATCAATCATAATTTTATGATAAAAAATGATGAAGACAAGAAATTAAATAAAATATTGAATTTTCGATCAGTGTATAACAAACTCTGTGCATCAGTCTAA
The DNA here is from genome assembly GCF_014356525.2 of Nilaparvata lugens. Lineage (NCBI taxonomy): Eukaryota > Metazoa > Arthropoda > Insecta > Hemiptera > Delphacidae > Nilaparvata > Nilaparvata lugens. The sequence continues at coordinate 69,900,033 of NC_052504.1, read as the reverse complement.
CAGTGCATAGCTATATAATACTATAATAAATATGTGTTGTCAATTTTGAAATGAATGATGCTAATAATTGATAAGAACAAATGAAAGAGGTTTTAAAAAAGGAGAGTTGTTCAAGTAAAACTTCAATTTCCAAAATTGCCAATCTTCAACTGGCAAAAAAAATTGAGTAAATCAAAAAGATTTCCACAAGATGTTTGCAGAGCTAACAATCAAAACATCATGATAACATTTGTGAAAGGTTAATACAAAATTTAATCGTTATAGGATAGAGAGTGAAAATTTCTTACATAAATTCTCAAAAGTGTTGTCCAATTAATAATAATAATAATGAATAAATAATAGAATATTAATAATTATAATAAAAATCATTATTATAGCGAAATAATGAATAAATAAGGAACTGTTGTAAGGCATATGCTACTTGGTTTTACATTATGTTCTATAGATGATGCGTACATAAGCTTATGGCTTAAGCGATGGTAATGGAATTAGGTGTTGAAGTTGAAATGATCAAACTTCCATGACCCCGTGAAAGATTCGAACCCACGAACTTACTGGAAGTACTAACCAACAATAGGTTGCGGCGCATTATAGTCCCAACAGTGTAGTTGATATGACCCCGGCGCTATAGTCCCCTTGGCTAGACTGGCCATCAATTTCGAAGGTTATTTATCTATTTATTTCATTCACACAGTCACTAAATGATTGGGAGAGAACCAAAGGATAAACCCAAAACGGTTTCTCTCCTTTGATTGCATTAACTAGAGAAAAAAGGAAATAAATGGGCTTTTTCAAGTGACTCGTTGCTCACTTCATTATGACAAACAAATTAATAAGAAGTTTAATTTCAAGCTTATTGAAACTGAAAGCTTCTAAATCTGAATTCTTAAAATCAAAGTTCAAATCTGACAATTAATCAACATACAAAACGACCACGACCAAACATCTCACCTGTAGTAGAACGTTGACTTCCTCTGGTAGTTCCTGATCGTACATTTTGAGTAAGTTGATGGTTGCTCTGATCGGTTCGAACATTTCATCGGTTGCCGCTTGGCGATCTTTGACATGCATGAGGAAGCCCATCACATTCACCAGTGCTTCGTAGTTGCCCTCCTCAATCGGCTGCAGGAGACCCTGGTCGGCTTGATGAATGAACTCATTCAGATCTGTCAAACTAATATCAACACTCTTTTACAATAAAAATTACTCAAAAACATGATTATCTGACTAGAGACTGGGTGAATATTAAATTTGGCCAAGCATCCATAGATTTCTCTATCCTCTACTGAATTATATTTACTTTTGAATTGTAGGAATTGACATTTCTTACTATTTATTGTTAATTGCCTTTGCTTCAAGAATTGGACAATTGACTGTACTCCAGTAAAAGCATTTATTTCTAGACTATCTAATAAATAATTGTTAAAGATAAGCGATGTGTCATCAGCAAACAACAGAGCTCTGTGATCTTTTAACTCTTTTGGTAATTGGTTCACATACAACAGAAACAGTAAGGGACCCAGAATTGAGCCTTGAGGTACTCCAGCCTGGACCTCCAGTTTTTGAGATTTAATTTTTACTATTTCATTCCCATCCACCTTGGTAAGCTCAACACACTGGTTTCTACCTATGAGATATGATTCAAACCATTTTAGTTCTATACCATTCACACCTACAGTTTTTAGTATTTCCAATAATATTCTATGGTTCACACAATCAAAAGCTTTGGATAAATCAAGAAATATTGCGGCTGCCTTCTCACCTGAATCTATTATATCTATTAGTCTTTCAACAAGGGATACTATTGCAGTCTTAGTAGATTTCCCTTTCTGGAACCCATGCTGTTCATCACATATGAAATTAATTTCTTCCAGGTGCATCAATAGCCTATTTAAAACTACTCTTTCAAAAATTTTACTTATTACATTTAGAATACTAATGGGTCTATAATTTTCAACTCTTTCAGAATCACCGCTCTTGAAAATTGGCAAAATTTTTCCTTGTTTCAGATCATCAGGGAAAATACCCTGCTCTAGTGAAGTATTAAGGAGATGCAATAAAGGGTCCAGTAATTCATTTTCACATTCTTTTAAAATTTTGCTTGAGACCCCATCCAATCCTACTGTTTTTTTGTTATTCAAATTTTTATTATTCTTGACAACTCATCTCTTGATAATGGATGAAATTTAAATACCTTTTCAATTGGCTCAGCATTTAATGTAGTTGTATTATAAGTATTAGTGTTCAGTGACTTTTGGAGATTATATGCAACCTGTTGATAATACTTATTGAAAAAGTTACAAATGTCTATACTATCATCCATATAATTTCCATGTTCATCGATTATCCTAGGGACATTAGTAACTGTATCTTTTTGAGCTGCTCTCCTATTTCTATTAATTACCTCCCAAACAGCAGAGTTAAAATTGGTACTAGTTGTTAATATTTCAGCTGTTTTCTTACACTTAGCTTTCCTCACTTCTTTTGCATAGTTTTTCTTTAGACATTTGTATTTGACTTCACTCGGAACATCCCTCACTAATTTAAATTCCTCATAAGCTTCCCTAACAATATTTCTTTGAGTAAGAATATCTTCAGTTATCCATTCATCTACTTTGTTTAATTTACTTTTTACTTTGACTTTTTTTATTGGACAGCATACACTAATGTGAAATCTTAGAGTATCAATGAATTGCTTATATTTGTAATTTAGGTTACAACTGTTATAAACACTACTCCAATTTTCTTGAAGCAGTTCCTGCTTCAAACAATTTATATTTCCTAGCTCATATTGCTGAATTTCTTTCACAAAAGTTTTTTTTCTGCTTGGATTCTGGCCCTGCAACTTAACATCTAAAATTTGATAGTTATGATCTGATAGATCTGAGCTACCTAACCTGACATTACAACCTTCTATATTTGTGAGGATATTATCAATAATTGTCTGTGAAGTTCGAGTTACTCTTGTATATTCGTGGACCTTAATTTCTAAATTATTCATATTAATAATATCTCTAATATCCTCTGTCATTTTATCCTGCCTGGCAAAATCGGTATTGAAATCTCCTACTACTATAACATTTGTGAAACGAGCGGTTGTAATTTCCAAAAGTGTATGGAGCAGCTCACAAAATTTTTGCCAGTCTCCATTTGGTGACCTATAGATACCTAACACTGCTACCTCAAATCGATCATCAATTTTTAACCTTAGTCCCGTCACCTCTAAATCCATCTCAACAGAAAATCTCTTAACAAAATCCAGTTCATAAGTTTGGGTATGTTTAGCATTGCTAGTGAATATACATACACCACCACTTCTATGAGCTATTCTACAAAATTCTGATCTCAGTGAATAGCCTGGAATCCTAACTTGATTTATTTCCTTTATTTTTAAGCCATGCTCTGTGAAAATAACAATGTCAGGATCCTCCTGTTTAAGAAATACTTCTAATCTGTCAATTTTTTTGCGAAGATACTGAATATTTTGATGATAAATACTAAAAACCTTACCATCTTGTGCTACTCTATCTCTAGCATTTGTAGCTATTTCCCTTTCCCTGTTTTGAGCCAATTTACTAAAAAATCGTTATTTGTTTTTTTGACTGTTTTTAAACCAGAGGATTGCAAACGGCTTTCAATCAGCTCTGCCAATATATTACAAAAGATTACTTTGCCAGATCGATTTAGATGCAACCCATGATTAGTGAAGTTATGTCTTTTCAGCCTTTCATTTAGAAAACAAATCCCCAGTTGTTTAGAATATTCTTATTTTTTAGGCTGTTGATTGTATTATGGATTGATTTGTTTGTCGAATTGATTGCTTCATTTAATTCTGGCCTATCAAACCTATTAGGAATAGTACTTATTATTAAGTTTGTTTTTTTGCTGAGTGGCACAATTTCCTTGATTTTTTCTGTTACTTGAGGAAGATGATTCAAGTTAGGTTCATTTATATTATTTGAGCCACCTAGTACAATTAGATAGTCATTTTCATCAAAGTCTTTAGTTTGCTCCCTAGCTGACTCTACAACTGCATTAATTGATGCACTTGGCTTGAAAAAACATTGGACATCAAATTTATTTTTTAATCTTTTATCAAGGAGATCACTGCAATCACGTCCATGACCAAACATCTCACCTGTAGTAGAACGTTGACTTCCTCTGGTAGTTCCTGATCGTACATTTTGAGTAAGTTGATGGTTGCTCTGATCGGTTCGAACATTTCATCGGTTGCCGCTTGGCGATCTTTGACATGCATGAGGAAGCCCATCACATTCACCAGTGCTTCGTAGTTGCCCTCCTCAATCGGCTGCAGGAGACCCTGGTCGGCTTGATGAATGAACTCATTCAGATCTGTCAAACTAATATCAACACTCTTTTACAATAAAAATTACTCAAAAACATGATTATCTGACTAGAGACTGGGTGAATATTAAATTTGGCCAAGCATCCATAGATTTACTAATGAAGATTATTAGACGTGAAGTTTTCAAGTAGGAAACGATTTTTAATGAAACATGCACCATTTGTACATGAAACAAAATTTCCAAACTTGAGATTTATCAATTACTTGAGTTCCAGTGATTATAGATAGAAAATCAACCCTTAGTGAATAAATATGTAAAAAAGTAGTAAAGCTAGTTAAAAATTTTCTCAGTTGAATTAAATTTAATATAGATAAATAAATTTTATTGATAGATCTTGATCATTTTCTTGACCGTTACTTCATAGAAACATCTTTCTAATTGGAGAGAATAAAAATAAAAGAACAGCTTGTCAAGAAGGCATTAAGTAATTCGAATGAAATTGTGAAATCTTATATTATTTGTTTTAATCAGCAAAGAATTAGAAATAGGTTGAGGCATAAGGATTTTGACCAGTATTTGGTAGTAAACTACTTTTTATGCACTTTAGCCATTACATTTTCAAGCATCTAGATCTTAATTGAGAGGCATGCATTCTATGATAATAATAAAATGCATGAGTGAAATTCTATGAGCCACAATGATCACAATTTATTTAATGAGTGGGGTAGGAAAATTTATTTGCAAGAAAGCTGAAAATTAATGAAAGAAATGTAAAAAAGAAGAGAAAATGGAAGGTAATAAACATTTAAGTTTAGGAAAGTAACAAGTTGAGTTTGATTAATAAAAATGATTCAACCATAGTCTGGAAGTTTTTTATAATTTCCAAGCAAAGTGTATGCCCAAAGCGAGAAACTACTTCCATTAAATTATCAAACCTTATAGTGACATGTTCTATCAAGTGTTTTTTGAACATTTGACCCCACTTGCATACTGTATTTAACAGAGCTTGTTTGAATGGCCGTATATCAATTTGAAACCATGAATTGAAAACCTGTATGTTATCGAGCTCTTCAATTTCAGTATAGAGACTCTCAAAATTATCAATCTAGAAAAGAAATATAAATTAAGGCTTACTTTCTCAGTGCTCTCCTCATTATGATAAATAAGTAATTGTTAAATCAGTGTGACACGTCAACATACATTTACTGATTTCCGACTTGTCACTAATAAGACGCTATATTGTCACTTATAAGCAATGCTCATTAAGAAGGCAAATGAAACAGTCTTATACAAACGATGAGTTGTAAAATGCAAGATTAAGTTTTTTTTACTATATTTTATTTTTGAAGCAGCCACAGAAAATTACATTTTATTAAAATTATTGTAGAAGCTACATTTAGGGTCGATTTATCCAAATTTGCTTTAACTATTGAACCCGTTTAATAAAGGTATGGTCATCTATTTTTCATTATAATGTGCTTCAAAATTAATTAAATTAATTATGTGTTTTACTAGAGTTTAATTCAACTTTTTTGGAGAAAGCGACTAAACGCAGTTTAGTATCAACTTACATAAGTTCGGATATGACATCATATATGGAATACTCTAGTATTACACAAGTTACAATATGACATCATATGGAATACTCTAAATCAAAACTGATGATCTAATTGAATATCATTTCCTAATTACAATTTTCCATTAGAGTACAATAAATTATTATTATTTTATAATTAAAAAGTTCTAATCTTTCCCATTCTACTCTAAAATCTAGAATCAATAAGCATTCACGAGTCCTTCTTTAGTACTTTTACAAAATTATTCAATAAGCATGTCATAAAACATTTCATTCATTGAAAAAACGTATAGTTTCATTTTTGTCACATCCACATTTATTAGACTTGTACACAGGACAGCAGTTTCGTGTTGAGACCAACACACCTTCATCTGTAGTGAAGCACTACCTCCGTAAACAAAGCCGTAGTGCATTGGTGTGAAGTCAGCACAGGTAGGGCTCCTACACCAATAGATATAGATCAGCTGAAATCAACTAATTTTTATTGGTGTAGGAGCCCTACCTGTGCTGACGTCACACGAATGCACTACGGCTTTGTTTACAGAGGTAGTGAGTGAAGTCTAATAAATTTGGATGTGACAAAAATAAAATTGTGTTTTTTCAATTATGGAAATTCACAATATAAATACTTATTCAACATATATTATTAATATTCGATAATAAATTTACAAAGATTGGTCATTCAAAACTGACCTGTTCTTTGAAATCCGCCATTGTAGGAGCTTTTGGAACTGGTGGCTCAAGGATTTCACCGATAGCCATTCCCTCCAACTCATCAATGGTCAGTTGCCTTCCATATTCGAGGAACTGACTCATGTAAACGTCTCTGTCATCCAGCCATATATACGAATACACTTCGAATCCTCCACAAAACTCATTTGCCTGAAAATAGAAGCAAATTTAATGCATACTGATGAGTGATTTATGCATGCATATAATTTTTTGTGGGTGCTTATCATAAACATGCAAAAATATATGGCAGAAATCGTAATCTATGTGACACTATGTGAAAACCAAAATAATATTGTAATAGGTCTGTGGTGTAATGATTACCGATCAGCATCTAATTTCAAGAAAGATTAAATGATTTATAATAGCAAATATATGAAATAATAATGGGAAAATTATATTTTCAGGGATAAGAGTCATCCGGAATTGGTATTTATTATTTATTGAGTGGTATTAAGTTTTAAATAATATACTAATCCATTTAGGATTTTTGCTCTTCATTTATATTTAATCGTTTTATAATAATTATTGATTAATTCTAATACGAACTTTAAATGCCGACAATTCTACAAAGGAACTTGTTTAGAATTTGAACAGTCAAGAATTCTGCCACTGAGTTACTTTCTTACTTCTTACCAGGTACAGTACAGAAACGTACACGTGGGAAGTAATAACATTATATTATAGCACTAATATTTATTTAGGTATTTCATATTATTCACTTACTTCATTCAATACTTTCTCCACACTATCCATGATATCCTGTTTCATTTCATTTATGACTTCGTGGTTTTCAATTTCATGCTGAAAGTATGAGTGCGATATTATAGATATTAAAAATGAACGGTTGAACGAATTATCAGATGAATTATCAGTAGAAACAACTTGTTGCTGTTGTAATAATTTTGGCGTTTCAAATAGAAATTCAATGCATAAATGATAGAAATTGGATGGGGAAGTTATGAATTCTAATGTACGAGAGTAACGGGAATCATCACTGCAAGAGTAATGCAATTTATTTTCTTGTAGCGAACGGAACTGCGGAACTGTTACAGACTGAATTATAAATCGAGTTCCACAATCAGACTATTAATCACAAAGGAGTATCTTACAGTAGCAATTGTAAGATGAAGGAAGAATAAGGCATTGGAAGTTCTGAAATTAATTTACTTGCCCTAAACATTCTATGAAAATATGACATGTCTTATATAATATTCTAGTATTAGTATAGATTATAAATATAGTAGTTTTGCGAAGAGACATATTATGCCCTATGGCATGAAAAACCATATTATTGACAAACCAATAACCTGAGCAAAATATGAATTATATTAATCATCACATCTGTATTTATTAAAACAGTTATTTGATATTTTCATTATCGCAAAAATATCATGGATAGAAAATTAATATATTTCATACCAAGTAATTAGAATTCGGTGATTGTTCGTTGATACAATCAATTAATCCAGCCATTTGGATAACATCATTGATTAGGCCTTGAATGAGGCCCCAGAAACCTTCTTCACATCCCACATCAAGCGATGGAACGAAAACCATGTCTGGTTCTTGTAGCTCCATTTGGGCTTCGAAAAGAGGAGCCAAATTATTCACTGAATCCATGTGCTCTGCTATGTAGCCTAAACTGTAACAAAAACAAAACGGATAAGTATTTTTGTGTTCTTTTCAAAGTTGTCATCTTAAATAGAACTGTTGGTTCAACAATAATCAACAATAATTGAATTTTAATTATTATAAAATTATCTTATTCATTGAATTAATTATTGATGAATTAAAATGAATAAAAATTATAAATATAATAATACTGAGGGTGATGACTACATATGCTCTTAGGCTTTTGCGTGGGTAATGAGTGAGAGGAATGATGATGAGAGATGACGACTACTTTTTAGGTAGTCGGGACCGACGGCTTATCTTCTCCTCTGAAAGACGGGGTGGCCGTATCTATGTGATTGTGCTGTGGTCAAAAATGTTTGCCCCGGTCGAGATTCGAACTCGGGTTCTCTTGATTATTAGACCGGCGCGTTATCACTTATTATTGTATTACTATTTTTTTTTATAAATTCACGTATTTTGCAAACTTTATTGAAGACAAGCTGGAAGCATGACAAATTGAAAACTAGACAAACTGAAAACTTGACGTAATGAAATCTTGAAGAATTGAAAATAGGCCTATAACCATCCTCGGTAAATCAATAATCTATATGCAAAATTTCAAGTTAATTAGTTCAGTAGTTCAGACGTGATGATGCGTCATTCATGAATTTCATATCCCGTACATGTATAAGCCAATTCATTCCTTTATTATCATAGATAGATGATGCATGGATTGCAAACTCATTCTAGTATTTCAACTATTGTTATAGTTACCACAGGATTATCGTTATAGATTGCGGGAGGCTACTAAGGAAAACGCCAATGCAAAGTTCATTGCAATGGCTCAAAATTCATGTAGGGCTGCCTTGAGTCTTATAAATTCACATAAGCTTAAATCACAAGGAGGTGACACGAGTTACGCAACTGCCAGTGAATTCAAACAGTTAAGCCAGTTACACACACATTGATTTTTGGACGTTCGATTTCTTGCCGTCCTTATGAATTCTACCAGATTAAGCGGAACTTGTCAAACATCATCTGATCAATCTAAAAGAATTTATAAGGACCGCAAATCGATGTATGTGTAACTAACTTTAGTCTATATCACATCTGTGGAAAGTATTGTGGAAAATATTCTAAATAATATTGCAACTGTACTCCTAAGATGGGGGTGCAGTACACTGCAACCCAGTTTCTCAATGAAGCCCTCTTTGATATTGGGTAACAACTGAAACTCGTATTGTGTATAGTATCTTACTAATGTTTGAATGAACCTGTGGTAGTGACAAAAGTCATTGATATCCGTGTTATCAATCATAATGTTGAAATACTACAAATAAGTTGATACATCTCATTAGAGTTGCGTTATCGTTGATGAAAATGTTCATGATGAGAACTATCTCACCTGCATCCGACAGTACGGAATAAGCCATCAGATATTATTCCATCGATATAATTTATATAGTCCGTCCAACAGTCAGAATTAGTATCGCCAGTTTGTGAGAAGAGTGTTCGATTTTCTTGTAGAAGTCTGTGAATTTCCTCTCCAGCGGCAGCAATATCTGCGTTCCTGATAATAATGTGGGGAAATGATTAAAAATATAGTATTTAGTGAAGGAGACGCACCCTACGCTGAGAGGCAGAAGGGTTTGATAGAGAAGAAGAAGAAGAAGAAGTGAAGGAGACTAGTCACTTATTGTATCTTAATACAATTGATAATTATTATAAATATCTAATTCAAATCTCCGTGCGCCAAGAAATGTAGTTCAGGGGAAGAAAAATTTAAAATATTTACATATTGTCAAACTATAAAAAAGTCATAATATACGGTACCAGAGGGGTTCTTGTTGCAAGTAGTCATTCTATAAAAAATTGTTAAGATGTTTTCTTGTCTTCAAGTCTTGAATTTGATGCTTATATTTTCAATCTATCTGGAAGGATTTTCCTCCAAGATTGATTGATTGAGTACTTTATTTATGTAGATTACAATATATACTGGCTTATACACTTATATACAATAGCTTACAATACAGCAAAATTATAGATGAATTTACATAATATAGACTAAGAAAATAATTATTGAACTGTATATGATATGAAAAAAGCAATTTGGAATAACTATAGATAATATTGTTATGCATCTACATAAATTAGCGGAGCTTAGGACATATCCCACTAACTCTCTACCAAGATAGGAGGACGATAAATAAAAATCTAGTTTGACTTTCTATTTTTTCCATGTACAGTATTTTGATTACATTCTTTTTTCAATCTCATATATTTTTCAACAATTGTTTGTTCATCTATGGGCTGTATCTTTATAATCGCTAGAAAATGATATCCACTTACATTTGTAAGTTTCTGAAAAGAAGTTGGGTAACCAATCGAATTTTTGAGCAGCCAATAGAAATTTGAGTATTCAATAGGAATATTATAGGTAACCTATTAGGATTGGGTGTCTTATAGAAATCAATAAATCTGATGGTTCCAGAATTTTTTAGTGAGTTTAGTTACAGAAAAAAGAAGAACAAGTGTTCTCTCCCCCGTGGTTTAGTTAATCATGAACCGTTATACACTACCAAGTTAATTACATGAGAGACAAAATAAATAATTACGAAGTGTTCTAATTACCTTTTACTAATACGTTCAGCTCGTTCCTCGATTGCTAGCAATGCATCTTTCTTCGAATCCTTCCTCTCGAAAACGGGACTTTTCGCCCAAGTCATCATGATACCTCTCATGTGGTTGACATTTTCTTGCGTTTTATGAAGACCACTCTGTAAATTATCCACTAGGCTGTGAAGCGTGGATATGTACTCCCATAGCTCTGAAATTTCAATAATCTAATTTCAGTCACTTCATTACAATTCGAAGTAGAATGAATTCCAGTTTGTTAATTCAGAAACTAAATACATTTTTGGAAAATTTCATTTTCTAAAGCGAATATAACATAATTAGAATAATACCTCCTGCGATGAACAATGGTGTAATTATTCCACTATGAATATTTATTATGAATATCTCTACTAATACGGTATCCCAACTTGGGCGTATGTGAATAATGATTTAGTAGTTAATAAACAACTTTATTTAAGTTGATAATAAAGGGTGATCAGCTTTGAAATGGGATTGCTTTTTACAGTGGGTGAAAATGAGTTCCAAATATCTGGAATTTGTTAGAATAGCACTAATATACAATACATTTTCGATGATTACTATCTACATTAATTATTCATTTATTTATATTATAGATGAGACTCACCAGGTGAAGTCCAATCGAGATCGGTCTGCCCTTGTTTGATCAAACGATCGATTTCGTTCACTTGGTCCCTAACTAGTTGAAATTCGACTTCTCTACTGTCTTTACGCACTCGATTATACCTGTTCAAGAAAGAAACTGACATTAGATTCATCAATTCCTTCAAATATTTTTTTTTCAAATGCCTATAAGATTCAATTCCAATTCCTTGAAATATAGATTTTTTCATTTGATAGTACTAAATATTGAATTAGGTAACTTCACAATAATTACTCATCACAATAAACATAACAATTGGTGAATACTGTTGAATATTGACTGTTGCTGTGTAATTGAAAAATGTGAAAGTGACACATAACCTAGCTACATTTGGTCTATTGTATAAATTAGAGCTGGAGCCGTTTTCGGCTTAAGCCTGTGGTACCCTTTTGAGTTGTGCAATTCTGAATGATTGAATAAATATCCAGGATCTGTGCAAAAGTATCGAAATTTAGAATAAGACCAATTAGTGACTCACCAATCAACAGTTATACTGAGTTGTATCGTATATTTTCTGTACATTTCAGCATCCTCATACAGTTTTAGAGCTTCTTCTGGGATGCCATCAACCTCAGACAGCTTCAAATAGCGCACTTCTCGCAATAACATAGTTAACTGAAACATGAAAATACATCTAGTTTGATAGTTTCATAAGTGATATAAATTGTCCTATAACAGATGTATCATAAAGCCATAAATAAATATTGTTCCAGTTGAATCTGTGAATGGATCTGTGAAGCATAGCCCAACATTTTGTGAGAGCTCCAGAAATCTGAATAATCTGCTTTATAACTGCTAATGAGTCTATCCTCATGTTTATTTCCTAAAAAGTAAAGAGTTGCTGCTTTGCGGATTTCACAGTTTAGTTCTAAAGAAATCATTTTCTGCTCCGGTTCTACTTTATTACAGCTAAGCTTCGTGATAAGTGTGATAAGATCCACAATTTTCAAAGCCATGTCACAAACTTTTCAAGTTTTTCAATCATTGGTTTTTCATCTTATTATTGGAGCTTATATTTTTTATAGATTTGAATGATATTGAGAATAGCTCCAGCCATGGCACGAATTGGGGAAACACTATTTTCACCTCGGATGTGATCAATATAAAAATTGATGAAGATTAAAATTAATCAACCAGCATTTTCAAGAAATATGTTGAATGCAATCAACTTCTAAATTCTTTTTACTTGAAATTACAATGTAGATTTTGAACTAGTTGAAAACGAAAATTGTCAACCTTAATTGTTATTTGTCAACTACCATCTACCTGTGGATCGAAGTTCAATAACAACTGCGTTCTATTCTTCGAACGCGTCAAGACAGATTTCTTCAAGTTTTTTATGATCTGATCTGCAACTGTGTTCTGCCATTCATTGAATAATCGATCATCAAGCTCTTTCAATTTTGCAATTAATCTATCGTAGATTTCCAACACTTCCTGCGCTTCAGGACTTTTCACAATGCTATGGGAAAGATAATTAATTAATATTATGAAAAATCATTAATTTCATTCAAAGAAATTCTTAAAATGAAATATACAGTTTACTGAATTCATACAGTAAGTCTAGTATGTTTTGATAACAAATAGTATGTTCTTGGATGTTATCAAAAAATATAGTCCCGATGCCTTTTGATTGTTGAATGGATTTTCTCTTCTGGGATAAGTTGTTAATAAAATATAATTGAAAGCCAATTTCCACTTGCCGGTATAATACTAGTACAGGTATTGGTATCTGTGATTACGTCAGTAATCATTTCAATAGTTAATTGAGATCAACACATTCATCTAGTTGATTTTCAAAACTCAAGTAGGCTACATGAAAAACAGACTACATCGAAGCGTTATTGTGATCGAATTTGTCTACTATTCTCCACGTTAGCAGAAATAACTCATTTTTTAGACTTTGAACAAGGAATCAAAACTGAATTATACTATGATAGATAAGATAGTAGAGATTATGAATTATCGTGGAATATTTTCCAATACTAGAGAATGACAATGATTTATTACTGACGGATGATCGAGTGCTTTGAAGCATACAACAGGTGCAGTTATTCTCTGCCTCAGTCTGCTGCTCCATCGCAACGATCCAGCAACTGGAGGTTGATGAATGTCCACTGGTAAATTACCAGTGCTTTCGAATATAGCCATATGCTCATTGAAAATCTCCTAGTAACAAGAAAAACGAACAGTACATTAAAATTACTGTAATTTATTATTCAACTGAAATATTTATTAGCCTAAATTGAATATACAGTTTAAACTATAAAATTGAATAAAATATATCGTTGAAAAATTGTAAACAAAATTTTAATAAGATAACAGCACTTAAAATGTTATGCTCAAGACATTTTAATACCTAGACTGATTGAATATACTGTAGAATTCCTATATTATATTCATTCTTCAAAATGTAATTGATCATAATTTGAAACATTTTCCCATTTAAATGCCATGAATGTAACATGAAGAGAAGCCATCCCCCAGTACATTGTATTTTTAAAGATGGAGTAAGAGCTGCATAAGTTACCGTATATAATATTATAAACAATACTGTTTAGCAACTATATCGTTTTTAAACAAACTACACGCTGTTAATACAAATTGTGATGTATTTATTGTAGTATAAAAACTGTAATTTGATAACAGGTTTCAAGAGAATAAAATATTGAAAATTATACTTTAGGCCTATAATTACCTCAGCAACTTTGAGTTCACTTTGAAGCATCAAAACGATAAGTCGATATTTTCCAGTGAATTCTTCTTTGATTAATGGACGCTCCAAAACAGATCCAACTATTTCAATCAACTGCAAAAGTATTGATCTTAATAATAAATGCATCTTACAGGCAACATTTTTTCACATAGAAGAGCAAATGAAACAAAATAGATTTAAGCTTTCTATTCGTTACATTTTTGATGTACAGTAGTATAGACTATAGAGTATTCATACTATATTAATTTTACTATTATACTAGGGTACTGTAAAGAGTATACTATATACATATCGAACATGATACGAATAATGAAAACTTTGCCCAAAATTTAGCATTGATGAAGTATGACATAGACAAAAATAGTTGTTAACCAAATATTGTATTTACCTTGAAAATACTTTCTAAATTGCTGCAGTCATCAAATGCTTGGCATAATATAGAAGCCAAACGCCTGTCCAAGTCTTGAATATTTGATTGAAATTGCTGATAATCTTCAATGAATGTTGTGTCCTCAGGATCGAGTACATCGTGAGTTTTACTTGAAAATACTGTGAAATGATCATTGAACTCTCTTGATACACCAATTATTCTGGCACTCAATGTCCTTCCTTTCAGTCCTCCGATTTCGACTCTCTCCAACTTCAAAAATTCCAACACTGTGTCAAAGAACCACTGTGAAGCAAAATATCAAATCAGATCGAGATACCGTAACAAATCAATTCAGTCGATGTAATTATTTACAAGTGAGATTCATTTACAAGTTCAAAAGGGCAACAGTATCGTAGTATTTAGAATAGAATAATTCATGAAAAATTCTAATGTCCCAAGTTACTTGAAGTAAAATTACCAAGTAATATTAATATTTTTACAATATTGAATACTTATATCGAAAGTACGAGTTCAATATAACCCAATAATTCAAAATATGTACGAAAATTAAAATTTAAAACTTGGGGATGCTGATAGAAGTATAAATAACAATCTATTGAGTAAATAAAACACATTGAAACAACAATTTAAGTGGTATGCTCATATAGCTGCTAGCTCTGCAAACTTACTGATAGTAAACTCATTGAAGTGGTGGGAAATTCAAGAATTATTCAATCTCCATTACTATTACTGAATGTTTTCTCAAATTGAATTATTTCTTTCAAAGAACTGAATTGAATCACCTGTATTGTGTGTAAACGGTCAACAAACAATTGAAATCGGCCAAAAACAATATTAGGATGAAAAGTCCACAGAACTGGTTGACGTTCTTTGAAAAACGGAGCCAAGTTGTCTTTGTAGTGGTCGAAAACCTCTCTGCAAATTGAAAATATCCAAGTTATTAAAAGTAATTTCTAGATCAAATGATCAAGATGAAAAATACATACACCAGTATAATGCAGTTACAGTAGATAATCGATTGAATTGCAGTTCATTTGAATAATCCCTTGATACCGCTTGTTTAAAAAAAAACAAATACAATTCTACAGTTGAAGCTTAGAAATGATTTGGATTAACAAACAGACCCACACAGTTCATAAATGTCTAGACATAAAAGACAATGCTGTTTTGACTAATACAACAAACTAATCCAAATATTTAATAATGTCTAATCACTGCTAAAATATCTGATAAAAACTGGAAAATCAGTTTCTCTTAGTAATTATTTCTGGATATAATTAGTTGTAATATTATTAGTTGAACATTCTAGAAAGAAATCTAGGCACAATAAATCCAACAAATTCTCCCAATAAGATGTTCTTAAATATACAAGGTTCGGAAAACTGATTAAGCAGTTTGCTTCGACTGTCACATCAACTGTGATAGAGTTAAAATTTTGCAAGTTAATTATTTTTGTTCATTATTCAAGCACATTTGAGTAGGCAACATGATTTGGACCGGTTTTCATCGTTGTTTTGTCGTTCACTGTTATCACGCAAAAACAATATGAATTTGTGGTCAATACACAACGAGCTTTTCGACGACAGTTCAAAATTTCATTCAACAACGGCGTTCCTAATACTAACACATTTTGGTCCTGGGTTTGCCAGATCAAGTGAAATTGTAGTATACTGAAAACAGACACACATAGTCGTCGCAGATCCATGAGAACGTAAAAATGAACAGAGGATGAGAAGAGCAGTCCTAAGATAACTGAAGCATTCGAACAACGAACAAGGAACAAAGTCAGCATTTTATTGCACTGGGGATCTTACATTGCAGTTTGAGATGGTTTTTGCATTTCAATTTGAAGTTAATCCTTTCAAAATAATGTTTGTTCAAGAATCACGCCCAGCAGACAACGGCAACCGTCAAAATTAATGTAAGCATAAATGCTTGCTCATATCCCTCCAGATGCCGCTTTGTATAGTAGTGACGAGGCAACTTTTCATCTCAATTAAGTGAATAAGCAAAATTTCCGCTACTGGGCTGAAAAAACCCTTGAATTATCCATTAAAGGCCGCAAAACAACGGCCATAGTTAATGCCATACCTTGCGACTTTTGTGCAAGAGCTGGTAAAAAGCACAAAATTCGTCTTTCATGCTAATGAAGATCTTTAGGACATTATTTTCAAAAACTAATCAATATAAGATGAGCAAATTCATAGATTTAGAAAATATAAAAAAAAACTTTTAATAAAGGAATATATATAATATAGAAAATAAAGAATCTTTAATAATCCCTTAAAACTGCTTAATCGCTTCTGCCACACCCTACACTTTTTCTAGTTCTGAATTTTAAAATTTCTGTATTTCCAAGATTAATTTTGATTTTTGTTAAGACTAAAAATTATTTTGATAACTTTTAAAATAATACTTAATTTATAATTAATTTATAATCAGGATAACATTACCTGTAAGTTTTCAACGTATGGAGAGTTAGTTCTACTCTTTGCTTTGCCTCATCGACATCAGATTGAAAAATAGAAGAAGGATCCAAATATTTCTTGGCCTATTGAAGAAAAATATTTTTACAATTATACTTATATAAATTTTAGGGCAAAATGGTATACTTTTTTTGTTGTCATGCTTTCCTACATTTTTGTTATATTACTTTTAAAATGGCGTTATTAATAAATATTTATATTGAATCAGATTCAATGGAGATGCGGAAAAGAATATTTCAAGAATTGAAATAATAAAGCAATACTAATCAATTGAACAAGCATTATTTTAGCACGCACTGAAAATGTATATGTACATAGGAGAAAAATGAATAGATGATACTCCACTTCTAGCCTTTTTTCCTGATCATTTACTGCTCTTTAATTCAAGAAAATGCAATACTACTAAATATCTAGAACCATAACAGTATCGATTATTCAAGACGTTTGATGTGGAATACTCACTTGTTGTATCACCAGATTGCAAATCTGACGCAAGAGAACAATGATTTTGCCAGAGTTGCAATAATATCGAGAATGAGCCCAAACAAGACACACCGTGTGCATGAGTGGTTTCAGATATATTTCAACATCAGCGAAATCAGTTTCTTCTAACAAATGGAAGTGTTTCAATAATGGCTTCAAAAACTTCGCTATATCTTTGGCTTCTGCAAGAGCTGGAAAATGAGAATTTATTAAATTTGTTTGCGCATTAGAGCATATCGGTAGTCATGTGACAGGTTTTTCAGAATTAAATGCCTCAATTAACAAGTTAAGATTAGCTCAAAAACTAATTTGAAAGTACCTCACCTGCTACAATGTTACGGAATAAATTTCTAAAACAAGGGAAGTAAGCGCTGTCAGTTCTTTCTAAAATAGTGGCCATTTTGCGCACACGTTCGTCTCTCAGTTGTTGATAAATGTATTCCAGATTTCGCAGTCTTCCATTCCAAAATGTTACTTCTGAAAAACAAATAAGAGTCTGAATAAATTTCAATTAAACAGCTTCTGGCAATTCTGAATTATGAAAGTTTTGGATAAGGAGTAAGTCAATACAATGGTATATGGTAGATCTTTACAGAATAGAAAATATTTAATATACTCGTAATACATAGTGCAATGAAATAATTATTCTCTCATAATTAGGAGAAAATTTTGCAAGATTATCAACAATAAGCCTCAACTGGGTAAAAAGTTAAGATATAGTAATCTAATTGATGAATCTTAGCACTTCTATAAACTAATGCTATGGACAAATAATTTTAAGGTATAATAAATTATATTGTATTAGATAAATACTATTGATGTATTATTGATATGTAAGTATTATTCCATGCTGATGATTGCAAGATACGTACATTCAATAAATACCAATACTATTATATATTATTATAGTTATAATAATACTATTATATATATTATGTTTAAATAAATAAAATATTTAAATGAATAATATAATTATGTTTTAATAGTATTTATTCCACAATATCATGCGAATAATACATAATAATTCGAGGTTCAAATAATGAAGTTCCTTAAAAATATTCGTAGCTCAAACAGAATTGAATAAATTTGGGTGGTATTTGAAAAATAAGAAATGTACAACGTTATTAACATGTAATTGATATAGGTATAGTAATTAGAAAATCTTCAACCATTTAGTTAGGTACCGGTAATTGGAAAAAATATATAAATTATTTCAAATATGAAATTGAGATAAGAATTGAAATTTACTTTTAAATTTAAGAACTTAAGAATTAATTTTAAATAGAATTAAATTTAAATTGAAAATTTTTTAGGCTGAAAATTTGACCAAAAAGGGACTTGGTCCAATCATATTGGTCGGGCTATGACAGAGCTCCCACTCCCGAGCGCTATCCCACTACTGCTCACCACGGGGACTTTTGGCTGCTGGGTTTCCCCCCTGGCCCGGTTCGCCCCTCCTTAGACGACCTGGTCACCCCGGACTCCTCCAGACTGACCATGTCGGTGGCAAGCTTAGTGCGGACACCCAGTCAACGTGGGCCACTCTGCCACAGGACCCCCGACCTCAGACCATCCTCAAATCCCGACCTCCAAGTAGCTGGATTACAGGAGTGCGCCACAACTCCCAGTCGAAAGCACAACGAAACAAACGCTATCATAACGTTAGTCTGGTGTTCGAATCTGCTACAGGCAATACTTTTTTGCATCACTATTTTCATTATTTTTTGAAAATGAATTCATTTGAACGTATTCAGGCAAAAGAAAGGATTGCAATTATTTTCATTGATCGGTTGTCAGATTTCAATGTTAACCAGAATTTATTGTACATTATTTACAACAATTAAGACATCAAAGCTATTGGGTTACGGTACATTGAACTCTAATGGGTACTACTCGAACTTATTGAGTTATATTTTTAGTAACTTGAATTATTCACGATATCAATAAACATTTTTCAATCATTCACCAAGCATTTACTACATTATTTAAGGATCAATTTGAATATACGAACCAATTCGTATTATTCAAATCAATAAAATAATTCACCAGATTTTCAAAGGGCATATTGACAATAGTTGTCAAACTGTGGAGGAGATTTTCTCTAAAACTCTCATCCTACGGTATTATTTAATATATCAATGGTTTCAATCTATGAATATTTTCTCTATTGATAACATTGAAATTATAATGTTGTTTCATGATAGGCCTAGAGAAGTTTAAACTGGAAAAATACCACGGCTGTTAGGTATATTGCAAGATAAGAAGAGTTTACAGGTTGACTCATAGGTAGCGCTGTTATCGTTATTTTCTTTTCCCTCGCTAATATGAACTGTTCAGGACAATATTTCATTGTTTTAAATCTCTTTCAACGGTTTCCAATGTTAAAAAATTAAATTATCGTGTCTGACGGTGGTTCGTATACTCTACCATTTGAAAAAAGTCCAATTGTACTTAAATAAATTGAATTAAAAAATTTAATAAAACCAAATGTAGCACTCATAAAGAGTGCAAAGAGTTACAAGCAGAACTATCACAACCAGTTAATCTAAAAATATTAGAACGTTTTCATTTTGTCATTTGATCGAAATGTGTCCAAAATTATATGTTGGAATATCATATGTAAAGAGTAATATAAGAATAATACAAATTTATCACTAGATCAAGAGGTAATTTCATAACAGTAGGTGAATTATCTGACATTTGGGCGTCGCCTCCATTTATAGGATACATGTTTTAATAGCTCAAATTTGATGTTCAACCCACCAAAATTTCCACCCTTCCCTCCCCAAATATCACAAATTATCATTTTATAGCCCGCCAGTAAAATATTTTATTCGAAGAAGGGATATTTCCATATTTTTCCAGTTTTATCTAGTGAAATGAAATAGTCTGACTATTTGCTTAATATAATTCCAGGTTGAACTATAGTTCAAACGAAATTTTCCTATAATCAGTCAGTAGACATTTTAGATAAATCTAATCTTCTCAAACTCTGCACTATTGTTGAATTTCCAAGAATTATTGTAGGCTATTAAGAAATATAGGCCTGATCAATAAAGTACTAATCTCGATCATAGAGATTTATTTTAAAATGATAAAAAGATAAATATTTTATTTTTGTATAATTTATTATTATAAACATGAGCTATCTACTGTAGAAGACGATGGAAAAGGAAACATGACATCTACGTTCTTCTATGAAATCCACTAAATTTAAAACGTAAATTACACTATAGCAGAATCTCAATCGATTTTCGAGAGATGAATTCAGATTTTATTCATGACATGACGCCATCGATCCTACAGTTGTGGGTAATGGAAGATGAAGAAGAAGGTATAAGGTATAAGATGTTATGAAAGCATTAAGTTACTGACCTGCTGAAGGTGTTGGATTCTGTCCATTTGCAAAAGCTTGTGACGAGTCTTCGGTGAGGATGTCGTTGATTTGTGTCGCCCACTTGATGATCACTCCCTCGATAGCACTCTTCAAGTATAGATCCACCACTTCACCTCCGCTGCAAAGTTGAGATTGAAAATATATTTTAAGAGAAGAGTTATAAATCTTGGAGTGGATAGCCTACTACTTGAAGTTTGGAGACTGGCGATTCAGTCAACTGATTCACTAAAAGGGCGTTGATATAGTGACCAATTATTAGTTTTAAATTAATTATTTTTTGATGAACTAAAACGAAGTGACTTTATTTATTTAGTTAATTATTGTTAATACATACCTATATTACTAAATACACTACACAGTCTATATACTACCATCGAAAGGGCGTTGATATTATAGTGACCAATTTTTAGTTTTAAATTAATTATTTTTGATGAACTAAAACGAAGTGACTTTATTTATTCAGTTAATTATTGTTAATACATATATTACTAAATACACTACCTACACAGTCTATATACTACCATCGAAAAAACATAGGTACAGTAATAAGATTGTTTCCCTCTGATATAATACTATCTAATTCCTCGTTTCTCCAAGAAGTTTCAACATGATATACAGAGTTAGGCCCGCCGCAAAGTAGACCCACGCGCTAATCCACAAAAAGCAACCCACGCCGTGGGATGTTTTGTAAATCATTGCTAGGCTTCTCCAGATATCTGTGTAGTGATAATAATACATGCAATGAATAATCCACTTTTCAGCTGATTTATTATGAATAATTCTATAGCAATGGTTTACAAAAAATCCCACGGCGTGGGTTGCTTTTCGTGGATTTTAGCATGGGTCTACTTTGCGGCGGGCCTAAGGCTCTACTCACACTACCACCACTCAAATCGTACAAATCAAGTGGGCCTAAGGCCGGTTACAGAGCTCAACCGACCGTCAGTGCGTATGTACCATCCTGACCATACGCATTGATGAATCAGTTTTACACATTCAGAGCTCGACCGACCGTCAGTGCGTTTGCACCATCCTGACCATACATCAGTTTTTCTGACTCACAAAATGGACGCCTTTACAGTTGTTATTGCAGCTTATTATCTTCGTAAACGAAAGATTAAAAGACGTAGATATCAAGTTCACCCGATGGTCGCCCAAGGAGCATTTCAAAGGGAATTTAGTACCATTATGTACATCATTGCTTGGGGTGAAGATACATTTTTCAACTACCTCAGAATGTCCATCAGAAATTTTGATGAATTATTTCGAGCTTGTATCACCATTGGAAATACTTCCAGTCACTTTAAGCTACGGATCAAATAAATGTAGATAATATTAATAATATATAATTTTTTCAATAAAAAATTTAGAAATGATTGAAGAAATGTATAGAAAAACTCTGAATTCAAATATGACACTATTAATTGAATTCACTCATTATGCTATTCAATTCAATATCAGCTGATTGTCGCCCAGAGGTTTTAGCACATTGGTTATATTGCGAACGGGCTACTGATCAGAACAGCTCTGAAAGCTTCTATTTGTTTCAATAGCGCGTCAGTCGACCGATAGAACGGATGCGCACGAGCTCGACCGATGGTCTTCGTACGCTGTATAAAACGCATGATCCTGACGGTGCGCATGCGTGCCGTCAGTCCTGCTCTGTACGGATACATGGAATATCTATGGAAAAGACAAGCGCGACTGACGTACGCACTGACGTCGGTCGAGCTCTGTAACCGGCCTAAGTCACGAGTAACTTTATTTTTGGACTTGAAATTGTGTAATTAAAATGCTTTCAATGAAACGTTTTTTTTTTTAGTACATAAAATGAGAAATGTTATTACTTTTTCAACAATTGGAACGTTTTCTTGTTTATATTAATGCTATTTCACTTCAAATCCTAACCTCACTTTATTGTACAGCACAGAAAAAGAAATAATTGCTTTTACTTTGTGTTGTACATGAAGGATGAAGTCTCACGTCTCTTGGCGACCAGCATGTCGAATCACCAAGAGACGTATGACTTGAGTATCCTATACGCTCAAAGAGTGAGGCTAGGATTTGAAGTCTAATAGCGTGAATATAAATGAGAAAACATTCCAATTTCTTGAAAAAGTAGTAAAATTTCTCATTTTATACCATTGAAAAAGTTTGGTTGAAATAAGCATTTTAATTATACAATTTTAAATAAGTCAAGTTGAACGTTCTGAAAAATCTGGTAGGCCAACCTACTTGAAGTCGTACAATTCAAGTCACGGTATAGTGTGAGTAGCTAGTGCCTGATAAAAGCAAAGCACCCTTTTATTGTATGTACAAAAGTAGTCCTAAATAACAATGTGAACATAATACAGAATTAGTATTGTAAATGGTGGATCCATTAAAAAATACATAAGAGTACCAAATGAAAAAAGTAGAATGAGTGTCCACGCTCCCGGCTGACTGCGATACTTGGCTAATCGTCAGACGCTTACACCAAAATCAGGTGTCCCTACGCTACTAATAAGTGCCATAATGTAGGTACCGCGACTCGCTTTGACACCGATGTCATGACGGGTCGTGATGTATAAAATGTCGGCGCTGGTCTGGTGGTTTGATATGTAACAGTAAAGATAAACAGTGTTGAGGTATGGCCCGCAATGTTCTGCGGGTACACAGAAGTGTACCTTAGCTCCACATCTAATTTAGCTTGGTATGACTACTCTCATGCCAAATTGGAGCAGAATACTCTGCTATACACTGTAGGCCTAAACTAAGGCCAGGGCTGACTGCCTCATAGCTTCAGCTCCAGATCTCCAGGTGGTACTGGGGGTACTAGCGATCCCCAAGTGGGTGGGTACTATAGTGAGGTCCACGTTATAATGACAGTATTTGATTAACATTGGTGTTGCTATCCTTTTCTATCATTCGACAAAGCCGGTTGTGCTATCCTGTTCTAGCTCCACAACGATGCCAATTATGTTTTGGAGAATGTAGAAATATAATTAATTAAGTCAGGGAATTGGCAATGCTATTCTCCTATCTTTATCCACGGCCATTATAACATCATTCAGCAAGTGATGTTATAATGCAAAAGGACCTCACTATAGCAAGTTTGCAATTTACCTTATAACATTCCAAGATGCTTGAAATCTGATACCGGTAAACAAATATTATCTTGAAAATTAAAATAACAACAGTAGGCCTAATCAAAATGTTGAGTATCAGCGGTACGGTACCCTTAAGCATGCATTTTTCGGTCAGTGTAATAGCGCTGTCCGTTTTGTCACTATATCGAAAAAACATAACTTAACACTTACCTGGAGTGTGGAAAATAATATTTATAACTCTTGCTTTTCTGTAAGCAAGTTAACCATTTTTTTATTGTCGCCTAAGTCTAAACTAAAGCAACAGGTTTATTGGCTTGGCATCTAACATCAAACTAAATAATAAACGTAAAAAAATCTGGATTTTGGAAAGTTTTGGATTTTTATGAAGATTGTTGCTTACCTCTGCAACTGTGCCGTATTTTATTTCGGTGAGTGAGAATCACTGTTTTTTAATGTTATTTGAAAAACTAATGCACTTCATTAATAATATCAAAAATAAATACTTTTTACAAAAATAAGATAGGTTAGCATCAAAGAAATCATGTTTTATCGTGACATCAGTTTAGGCAACACTGTCCAAGAATAATATTAGTTCTTTAAATATAATATTTTTTATAATCATCGTATAATCTTGACATGTTGGATTTTGTATACAATTGGAGCTCAAATTTCTACAGTTACATATTCAATTCTTATTTTGAAGTGGCCAATGAAAGATATGAATGATCAAACCAATTATATTTTTAACCAACAATTCATTTTTCGTGCAGGTATGGTTGGTAGTTTTGACGCAGTTTGGCGCAAAGTTTTCTGCTCTTTTGAAAGATCGGGCAGTCTCAAACCTGTTTTATCTTTCAAGCTGCGTTTACATCTCAAGTTTCCTTGAATTCAAGTTTTTTCAACTTATGATTTAGATGGGATATTTTTAAATTCTCTTATAGGTACCCTCAAAAATATAATTATTATATTTTATTATTATTAAGTGATAATAATCAATTATATTATTTATTAATTTCAAATGTCTTATCTTCATAAATCTGCATTACGGTACATACATTTTATTTTGTTGTTTTTTTTTACATTTTACATTGACTTACAACTTACTGTTTTCATCTCATTTTCTCATTTGTAGGTTGGATTGTACCTTAAAGATTCAATTTGAATCCAAAAAGCAAACATGTTCACAACATATTAAGGTACTTGAATGAACAAAAATTGAAGAAGGATCTACCTACATTGGTATAGTGGTTTCTAGTTTATGTTTTTGTGAATTTGAATTCGAGTTTACAAAATACATTCATCTTACACAAACGTCAAGGAAACTTTACTAATGTAAACGCCCTTTTCGGTATACATTATTTTATTTAGACCGACTAATAAATGTGATTAAACTTTTTTAAATGATAATTACTCAACAATTTAACTAACTGACCTGCTAATTAACACTCTTTCAGCGTGATGTACCCTGTCGACACCAACAGGCATAGGCAGAACAGTCTGCCCACTGACTTGACCTTTCACTTGATAGACTGTACTTTTCAAACTGTGTACATGTTGACTTACATCTTGAGCAACAGTTGGAGGCCAGCCTTTATGGTTGCTTGAGTTTGAAAGCAGAGGAACAAAAATCTGGAAATTTTTTGTGATAAACTTGATTGATACAATAATAGTTGGTGTCAAAATAACATTTTAATCGGTTTAATGTTACAAATAACTTTGTATGTAAGTATAAGCAAAGAGAAAGCTCACTCGTACAGTCAATTCTAACAATATCAGAAGACAATACCATAATAATGAGCTCAAGTAATAATTGTGCATAGAGCTATCGCCAAATTTATTATTTCCAAATCAGACTACTTGAAGCTTACATTTCCATAAGGTTACCAACCAGGCAAAATTCGTTTCATTACAGAATTGGGTAGTAACAGCCACGGCAGAGACACACAATACGTTTTTTCAGACAAATTGTTCACCGCTCGTTTAGATGCTTAGGGCCGAAACACACGAGGAGTTTTTTTAGACGAGCCAGAACGTTACGAAAGGACAGGAAACTCTCTGTGGCTGATTCTCGATACGCCAACCCAATCGGAGAGCTACCTGTCCTGTCGTAACGACTTGTCTAAAAAAACGCCTTGTGTGTTACGGTCCTTATACCATGGACAAACATGGCTGAAGAATCATATGCCGCCTAAAGACTGGCTATATAGTTGAAGTAAATGGAATATATGTATAACAGCCAAACACGCCAGTCCGCCGTTCCTCGAGAAATAAATGGAATGGAATCCTCCACTTTTTAGGATAGAATGATGTATGGTGGCTGCCAGCAATATCTAGCATTTAATGCCTAGTCCACATGTTGGCCCAACCTGGTAAGCTTGGCCCCGTTGGTCTTGCCATCCACACTGCATGTCCAATCAAAGCAAGCGTTGGCAAGCGCTCGCTACACAGAGCGCCGAATTCAAAATGGCAAATTGAAAAAAGAGGCTGAGGTTGAAAATATTGTCTAGAAGGAACACAATAAATATTATAAAGAAGCAATAAAAAGTAACGCAATAACAATTCAAATAAAATCAATTTAATATGTTTTTTCAAGTTGTATAATCTCAAAGAAACTTGTTACCTCATCTACTAAAGTAGCCAGCTGCTCTATTGGTTTAGTAGCCATGTCTCCTGATATGACATACTCAGTAATATTCTCTCTTGGCACTGCTGCCTTTACACGTTTGATAAAGTAAGCTGCCTTACTCTTCAGAGTTACAGGAAAACTGGTTGAAGGAATCAACTGGGCAGCATTATTCTACAAAATGAGACATTCAAGAGAACAATTGTTATTTTGTATGTTAGCTTGCCTAATATCATTTAAAATCAAGCTGTAAATGAAACTAATTTTCAATTACATAAACAATTTATTCATTTGTAATCGCTATATATTATTCAAATTATAAATTCCCAAAGCTGCTCTAGTCACAATTCCAGCTCACATTCATAGTAGTCTATAGGTAAATTATAGAAATAGGCCCAAACAAATGTTGATTAGTTTATTTTCACTATAACAGAAAAATCACAGTCACCCAATTGAGAGATTTTCATCTCTCAAATTATGAACGAGTAATAATTCATCTAGTTACT
This sequence comes from Nilaparvata lugens, assembly GCF_014356525.2. NCBI lineage: Eukaryota > Metazoa > Arthropoda > Insecta > Hemiptera > Delphacidae > Nilaparvata > Nilaparvata lugens. The sequence goes on along the minus strand of NC_052504.1, from coordinate 69,872,815 downwards.
ATCTTGTCTTACAATATCAAAATAAAATTGCAAATCGCATCAAATTAAACATATTAAAATAAAGAATCTCAAAAATGAAAATAATTATTAAAATATTTACCTGTTCATCACCTCATTAATAGAGATGGCAAAGATGTCTATAATTGTAAATCATTACATAGCCTACTGCTACACATAATGATAACTTTATAAGTACTTTAGGAAAGTACTTCATAGAAACTAAGTGCATTTTGGTATGTTTCAACTCAGTTACTTGCTTTGATATAGATGATTATTGATGATTATTCATAGATTGACAGTGTCATGTTGACAAACCCATGAAAATTTCGATTGAAATACATGATAATGATTCCACTTCTCACCTGAAGCATTATTAGAAGTATTGGCTCTGGCTTATCCAAGAAATCCATCACAACATTTCTGGAATCTTCGGTAGCTAGAAGTCTGGTCCATTTTTCAGGCTTCAACTTCAACGTCTTGATTATAAACGTCCCTAGGAACTCCAAACGAGGATCTGGTCCGTCCATTCTGATTTTTTTTAGAATTTTCTAATATGGTAGCGTTAATTTAAATGTTGTACTGACGTTTGACGTTTCAGCTTATTGCCATTGCGATGATATCTTGAGAAAAATAACAAACTTTGGAGAAATGAACTTTTAAAAAAATTAATGATAAATGATATTGAATAATAACGGAAAAAACAAGAGAGAAAGCACCAGAATTATTCATCAAACAGATATTACCTATAAATATTTTTATATTTGAGGATCTGATAACAGTAGTTATTAATAAATTGATCAAATCAGTTTCTGGTTTCCATTGGATATAATTTAAAAATTCAATTTTGACAAATGTCATTATGTCATATTGTATGGTAACTGAAAATTAACCATTGGTATTGCACAGTAATATAATTAGGTAAAGAACAAGTTTTGCGCACATCGACGCGGGTTGACTTTGGAGACGATTTCATAATAGAAACTGCTATTCTCTAACAATGAGTTTGTTTCTATAGTTCTGGAGGCTAACCATTGTTCATTTCAGACAGTGATTGTTCACCTGTTGACCTGTTAAACAATAAAATTCTTACTGACTAAAAGCTCAAATTCGTTGTTTTTTGGAAATAGGATGTTGTGAAACCTCTATGTTATGATTTCCTATTAATTTAAAACCAAAGACAAAATTCTATTGATAAAATATATTTCATTACAATCGACGGTACAACTATTATATTTAGACAACAAACAAAAATAATTAACAAACCACAAGAATGTAATACTATAACGGCAGTCTTCCAGTTGATATAATTCATGATAAAAGGAAATTTCAGTTGAGAATCAAAATTCTGGCAGAATAAATTACATTCAGTTCCATGGAAATTGTATTTGCTTAGATTCAATGACAAACAGAACCAGTATTAACACAAAGTGGCTCTCAGCAAACCAAATAGCAGAATGACTTCGTACTGTAAATATAATCAGTATTTCTGGAGCTAATGTTTTTACTCTTGCTGTTGTTTTATTTACAATTATTTAGTCATTTGGAAACAATCATTGACAGAGGTCAATTTTTGCTTACCTTACGATGGTTTGGGAAATCAATCCATTGTTCTCTTCAGAAAGTAACTGTTGATGTCTTAAACCAGAACAAATATTTTTCTAAAATTATTTAGAAAATATATTTAATAACTATTAAAGCTATTAATTCTCAACTGTATTTCAAAGATAGAGGCGGAAAGTTAGTGTGATTTTCCTATAATATTAGAGTTTATTCGTCAAGATACAAGAATTTTCTTGAAAATAATATTACAAAACACAAAAGTCTGTTACTTCTTGTTATACAAATAGCTTTCAATTTGGGAATTTTCTCGATCATGAATCGCTGTCACATATATAATTTCCGTTTAATTAATTAATCGAATATAATAATTAGTACTTTATCTATTGCACAAAACAAATACAATATTCAGAGAAGAAAAATTATATTGCCCAAAACATCTCAAATATAACAAGCAAAACAGATCTCTACTACTATACAAGTAAAATTAAAATATTTTTTCATTTTATTCTTGTAGATTTGAGAGATGTTATGACTAAAGATATCTATAATAAATTATTATTTTAGAATGATTCATTTAAGAATTAACTTGAATTCCAAGTACTGTAGTTTAATTTGAAATCTTCCAAATATACAATTTCAAAAATATTTTCAATGAAATCAGTGAATTGCCGTACTTCTATTTTCACTTGAAAATCCCTCTTAATAATTCAGTTACTATATCGATCAACTAACAAATGAAATCATCAAATAATACAATTATTGTATGAATATCCTATCTTAATTTTGCAGTGTATTCGTCAACAATAGGAAAAAGTATACATCAGCCTCCAAAATATCAAGGATACTACGTAGAAGATAACAGAAAAAATCCCAATACATTTCAAAATGCGATACGTCCAGTCCTAATATTGGCCTATAATATGGCACTTTTCCCAGTGCAAGGTATAGAACAACTGGATGCAGAGAAAATAAAATTCTCATCAAAAAGCCTACCGAACTTCATATCATTTTATCCATACTTCGGTACACTAGTAATGATGCTTTTAAGTCTGGCATGGTTTATTAAAAAGGCATCACTTCTTCGAACATGTAAGTAATTCGATTCAGATGAATCACAAAACGGAATAGGCTACTTGGTATAATTTTGTTTGGGAAGGGGTACACGTACTTATTTTTATGCTTAAAAATACATTTCATATAAAAATTATAAGCATGATAATTTTGTTATTGATAGTTTTTTGCTTTTATTTAACATTTGTAAGACTCATTTCAAAATTTTCACATTAAATTTAATTTCTTTTTCAGAAAAAAGTATATTACATTTCTCCGAAAAATTCTCGTCTATAATATTATCACTATTTCACTAGTAGGCTATTGTATAATCTAGGAAGAGTAAATTTTGTTCTCTATTATACAATTAGTAGCACAGTGTCATATTACTTTTGAATTTCCATTCTAGATTTAGATTCAATCTATTTCATTCTATATTTAGTATAACAAACCAAATTTCAAAATAAAATAGGCCTACCCCAAATTGTTACGAGACACAAGTAGTGATAAATTTCTCTAACAATGTAAGTAATCATAGCTGCACTGTATGCATCAATCATGTCTTGTATTGTAGCTACAACTTCAACGCCAACTGAAATACGGTACGTTACCGTATATAATTTGGTGTAAGCTGATATTATACGAGTAGGCCCACATTCAAAAGCAGTTGACCGTTAACATCATAAATAACTTTTTATAGGTACTTTTTCAAAACTATCAAATTTTAACTCTTCATGATATAAGCTATTCACATATTTTACTGTGTTCATTTATTTTTAGATTTATTCATATAATAATATTCTATATAGCTTGAATATAATGTACTTCATTTTATGTAGCATACGGGTTTTTCAAATATGAGCTACGATGTAAAGTAATATATAACGAGTGATAGATAGTGTGATAGGGCAATCAAATTTGCAGTCCATTAAGTAAAATTTTTAGTTTATCAACGGTACGAATAAATTTCAATCTTTCCATAGAATAATATCTCCAGCACCACGAAAAATAAAACCAATAATGGAAAAATGAAAAGTTTATTATAATTGAGACCAGTAGATGTCTATTTGGTGAATAATGTTTTATCAAGGATTGAAATATCATATAATTCTTCATTGATCAACAAGTTAGCCTATAAGCTAATAAAGTATGTAAGAGCTTCATGTGCGATTGCAAAACTAATGTCATTTGAATAAAGATAAATTAAGTTTATTATGAAAGCAGTTTCCTAAGGCAATAGTTCAGGAAAAATCAAACATCTAATAAATTATATAGGTAAGACATTAAGAATTTGATGAGATATGAATTAGCAAAGTTACTATACAATGTAACTTATACTGAGGTGAAAATTTTATTTCGATTATTCTCAGAGGAAATAAAGCATCAGTTGAGGCTGGAGATTCACTTCACACATATAAACTACATATATAGATCCCAATCATTGATGTATTGAGTTGCTAGAATAAACTGTTTGTGTGATTTCATAATTTCAATAAAAATTATTTCCAGTGCGCATAATCTTCTTTGGCACAAGTTGGATTTCGTGTGCTCTCCTCAGAGAGCTAGCAGTGCATTGGCCTCAATTGTGCAGAGTATGGGCCAAATGTGAACAAACCACCAATCTGGGATATCCTACAAACTTGACTTTAAAATGCCACTGTTTTATTTTTATCTACATAATGACTGCCGTTTGTAAGTTATCTGGAGTCAAATTGGTCTTCTCTATTATAACAAATTTAAAACTCTGTATAGCCTACTTAGCACTCTGTACTCTGTTTAAAAACCAATAGTCATGATAATTTGATAATTCAACTCTAAATCTATATTATTTAGTATATTACTCAAACTGTTACTAGCTTTACTAGGTACCGTACATGAAAAATGTTTATTCGATAACATTTATGATCCTAACATATACCGTACGGTATAGAAATTTGGAAATCATTGCCATTCGGATGTAAACAAGGTTTTATTTAAATAAGGCTACTTGAAAGTTTTATAACATACGGTAGAATTACTAGAAACCTTTTTATTTTGTTTGAGACACTTGAAAGTTGATAATGTTATAAAAATACCCGAAACTAGTCGTTTCTCAAAGAAAATTGAAAGGGTTGTAGTAAATCTATGTGATAAATGTTTTTCACTTGAGTTCCTTGGATGGATGAAGCCTCTGGTAAGCATGCTTCCAAACTTTTTCTATTCATGGTTAATTGGAAAAATATAATAATCTGATACGTGTAGTGTGGCATAAGACTGAGTATATTCATATCTTCTGATGAAAGCTGAAAAGGACTTTTTTGAGTTGATGAGTGAGTTAATATTTTAAAATATTTGGTCAGATACAATAATGACCTACAGCAAGTTTGAGAAGGAGGTTTGAGATGTATGACTTCAATTCAGGATCTAAACTAGAAAAAAATTACAGCTTCTACCAATATGGTACATTCTTAGGTAATAATTTTCTCAAATTAAGAAGCTAATATCCATGAAACTCCTTAAAACCAAGATTTACAGCGACATTCATATATATTTTTTAATAGTTCTGTCCTCAGAGTAATATAGTGTACATTTTTTATCATAAATAATTATGATTGAAAGATATCATACATTTTAACAGAAATACATGAAGTAAACAGTATTATTATACTGGCCATGAACGAAATTCTGTGGTTTAGTATTGATTCTATATGAATTCAATGAGTTGTATTATAGTATAATATTTTTGTGGACACGGCCTTTTTAACAATTTTATGAATGTTTACAGGTGAACACGGCCTTGCATTGTCAAATGCATTCAGTGAAGCAGCAGCGTGTGGCGATGCTTTGAGGAATTTGTGCACCCACTGGTTCCCTCAAGTGTTCAACCTGGTGCCTTTCTACAGACCTTTGGCTATCATCATCATGACCATCAACACTATAGCAACATTCACATTCAATTTTGTAGATTTGCTGCTCATCACAACTGGCTACATACTCGCTAATCTGCTCACCCAGTATAATAGAGTTTTGGAGGAGGACAGCCATAAGGTAATAGGCTAATTGATTTCAACAAACATAAAAATTATTTCAGAGTAGCACACGTCTCGTCTCAATACAGCGTGGATTCTATAGAGACATTGTAGTCTATGACCAACTTTAGATTAAACTTTTAGATTAATAACTAGGTAAAATTCATTAGGTTACAACGGATAATGAAGGGTAACATAATTTTTATTACGTATAATGCGCCTCTACTGGATATGAGTAAAAAATGCTCATTTATAGATTCATAGCTATAGATGTTTGTTTCTGGCCTAAATCTAGATAACCAGAGAAAATTCAAGTTGAGTTCTTTGAATAAATCATTAATATTGCATATATGATTTCTTCATAAGATTACAACATTAATCAATATTTATGTTTTATCAATAGAAATTTGTACTAACATCAAATTATTTTATATTTATTTAATCGGAAAACTTCATTTTATGGAAAGGAATTCACTCAACGGATGGAACGCTGTATGAATGCTTAATATATTAAATGACTCCCTTTACTTTTGATGGGAAAATATTCCTGAAACTTGAAAATTACAAACCTCAAAGAGGCTTGAACTTTTCAATGTTGAAGAAGTTGAGAAGTTGAGGCTTGAGCTTTTCGAAGTTGAGAAGGATTATGTGATGAAATATTATCATTATGATCAACAATTTTCACAGTTTAATTTTTTCACAGATAAAACTTCCCTCGTACTACTGGACTGTTAAATTTCAAATATATAATGATATGATCAGTTTGGCAAATATAGTATTTGGAAGAGTGTCGAAACTATTGCTATTGTCTTTCTTCATATCCGTTTCTTTAATTTGCTTCCAGTTGTACTTCAATTTGACGTAAGTTGGCTATTGTCTATTGAAAGATTATTGGCAATATATAAGAGTTGACAAATTCTGGTGATCTTGAAACTTGTTTATAGGTCATTTATTGATTGATAATGGTGCATAAAATTCCAGTCATTGTTTCAAAAATATTACATTAACAGATCTTTTAAATTAGCTTATTCAGCACTATTCCATTTCATTCCAGCATTGAATAGTAGATTTTGTCATAAATAGTCGGTCACAAACGTTCATATCATCAATTCCCCTCAAATAAAAAATATAACTAATTCTAACGTTAAATAGGGTACCTACTTTTATTATATTAATGTTATAAGGAAAAATAGTAAAGCATTATTAATAAATGAAACCAAAATGATAAAAAGTGAAAATTTGGAATAATAAAAGCACAAGGATAGCTCAGGTGTTGAAAAATGTTTGTTTTTTTCAAAATAAATTTGTGATATTTTAGGTACTATTTATCTTTGTGATTCAATTATGAATAAATATCACTAAATTTCAACAAACACTGTCAGAAGATGATATTTAGCTGTTTCCTAGAGTGGAACTACAGTTTATTGAGACAAAAATGAAAGAAAATTAGTAGTAATTTGAATTAGTGAGTAGGTAGTAGTTTTGAATTTTGAAATGAAATAATAATTAATGAATTGTTTTAATCAAGTTTACATTTCCAGGCCTGTAGAAAGAAGTACTGTAGGAAAAATCTACTATGTGATATCTTTAACCTATTTGGTTGCAAGATGTTATCTACTGTGTATAGTTCTTGGATCGGTTCATGAAGAGGGAGCCAAAGTGAAGCGTTTCATACATGCAATTCCTTCTCAATCATACACTCCCGTGGTCAGTGATCAACATCTTCTTAGCCATACAAATATAGTCCAAAACTCTCGTCTTCCTAATAAGAAGTAAAAAATCATACTAAATTTGGGAAACTGTGAATCTAAAATGCATTTGCTATTAGATAATTCAGCAACGCGGTACTTTTAACTGTAATTATATAAACGACCTGCAGAATGGATAGAACTGAATAAGTAGTAATGGGCTATAACAAATCAGAAGCTTTAAAGAAGATACTTTAATTTTCAAGTGCAATATTCAATTTTGTAATGTACGGTAATGAATGAAGAAAGAGATGTCAATGTAAATGATAAATTTATTTAATGTACAAAAAAGCTATTCTATTAACCTTTTCTATAATTTTTCATAGGTGGAGAGATTTTTATTACATGTCAACAACCAAAGCAGTGAATTCTCTGCTTTTGGATTTTTCACTGTTACACGGACAACGATTATAACGGTAAATATAATATAATTGAGATTGTTCCGTTATTTCCATATTATGGATTATTTTGATAATAATATAAACTAAGCTGGATGATAGTATATTTATAATGAATTTATATTTTTTTAAGTCTGTATCAGTAAGTGCCAGTTGCTTGTTTATTGATTTAGATTGAGTTATACATCCAATTATTCAACTCGACAGTACAATCGACCTCATTGCGACACTGTTTTGTTTTTGTTTTTACTTATTATTGTGGCAATCAACCAAAAATTAATGCAAAGTTGGTTTTTGATAACGGTACCGTATAATATAGTTACATTTTTGTATTCTGATCATCTGATCATGCATTTTTTCAGATAATGAGTATTGTTTTATCGTACGAGGCAATAATGCACCAATTCAAAACTCTTATGATCGATGTTGAAGACGGACAAGCATTGAAGAGAAATGCTTCGATTGATTGTTCCAAATATTTGCAGCTTGGTGATTGATACAACTTTCAATTTCCAAGTAGAGAAAATATCCATTGGTTTTTGGAGGAAAATATTGGGGAATTTCACCTCAGCTTACTACATTTGCATTTATAAATACAATTCTATAAAGTAGAGTATCTGGAATTGAGTGAATAAATAAAAATATTAATTTTACAAAAGCCTAGAGTTTCTTTATAAAAGCAAAATGTATTTTACTCATGTTTTTGTAATGCACGGCACAGTCTGATCAGGATAGATCCGGAATAAGTGATCCTATAAAATATATAAATTCCAAAAGATTACCTTAGAATGCCCCGATATAGAACCGGCTGTAGCGGAACTTCTATAGAAATATTCCAATAAATAAAAAATCCGCAATATTACAGAATGAATGGAAAATTAGGTGATGAAAAATGAAAATGTAAACTTTCAATTGGCTTTCTCAACGTCCACTCATTTCATTCTAATTATTATCAACTTACTGTTATAATTCACCTTAAACCATTTCAAAGTGATACCGTACTAACTTGAAAAGAGACCAGCAGGTTTTGCATTGAAAAATAATAATTTATCATTGCTGGAACTATTTTGATAGTTCAGATATCATATGAAAATTCAGTAAGATTAGGTCCAGTCCAGTTCCAGACTGGGAGAATATGTATTATTCTCTCATATAATAATAATAATATCGAGTGACCTAGCTGGCTCAGGTCTGGTGTCAGAGTTTTCAGGTCGCAACTGATCAATTTCAGGGCCTCTGACATGACCTAACGACTGCTTTTTAGGCAGCCGGGAACGACGGTTATTATTCTCTCTCCAGAGGCTTGAGATTATTTTTTCTTCATCGGTTTATTCAATTGTTGAGAATCTAGCTTTCGTTTAGTTCCTTCATTGAATACAAAGCAATCGAAGTATTCTTTATCATAAAGGGAAGTTGCATAGCTTTAATGAAATACGTTCAGACTATCAAAAGTGATAGATAATGATATTATGTTGTACTTATATTGATGATCCAATTATATGCAAGTCTATGTCTTCTACATGCGTTTATTTAATTAAGCAAAATAAAAAACAATGTCTTGTGTATGGAGGAAACATACTAGAGAAACTTGTTTTCTGAATTTATAATAGAAAACGAAAAATCGACAACTTGCAATACAGTAGCCTACTCTAGAAGCTATGTAAAGTACAGTAGGTACTGCAAGTTGTTAATCTTCCATTATTTATCACTGCACCTCACGATTGAGTATGTATAACCGCAATACCTATAATCATGGAATTAGTCGAACAAGCAAGGTTTCTTCAAGGACTACTTTATTAGTTTTCTATATAACTATTTTGGTTCTTATCTCGTAAAAATAATACAGCTACTAATGTCACTGGTCGATACATTTCCAGTCTGCCATAGGCAAGACAAACAACTATAAAGTTAATTATAATGCCATGAAAAGTAAACAACTTCCATAATAAATTATTACGGTATCCATTATAAGTTGCATTTATCTATTTGCTTCAATGTTACGGTATAACTAATCCGTTGCTACGACAGGAATAGAATATTCTCGATTCTAAGTCGATCATGTATGGATGTAGAAAGAAAATGATGTTTGGGTTGGATTTGGGCTAGGAATATTTGTCAGAGGATATACGAGCAATGTTGCGGGCACGCGACTATTGCCGATTTTCGGAGTGGGAAAGGAGGGGGGCAGATTCCTTGCGTGACGTGTCACAGTGTCATCATCTCCCTCCCCTCCCCCACCATAGCGGAATTCGCTCACAGTAAGGCACAATAAATTATATAGAAAATAACATGGGGAGAATATCACTAGACGGCACCGCAGGACGTTTCTGCCCCGCACTCAGCGCCTCCGATGCTCCGACTCAAAAAATGGGTCACCGTGTAACGTCACGGCACAGCTGTTTCCAGCCTATCATGCTGATTTTTACTACAATATGCCAACACACTCAACACGACGAGCATAACCATTGTTACTGAACCATAAACTGCATACTCGACTTTTGTAATGTCATTCACCAGCAGAAATTGCATGTTCATATTTACACTTAGAATTGCTTGTTGATGCTCTGAACTTGCAGTACTGAGTAACTAATAGAGAGGTAGGTATAGGCCCTACTCATGTTCCATTAAATAAGTTGGATTAAATAGTTGTCATTCAAATAAATTCCTGGAATTCTAATAATGGTTTTAATTTGCTGTCCATATTAGGGGGGGGGGGCAATATGGACAATATATAATATTATTAAGGGGCAGTCCTCTAATACCTTCATAGATTAATTTGTTAACAAATTCTCTAACTTGATTAATGGGTCATACCATCAAAGAATGTATTTACTGTAAATAAAATATATTATTCACAATAAAAACGAATAAAGAAAGATAGAGGCGGTACTAGTTGATGTTCCCGGGCTCTCTAGGTTTTTGGTAGCTGGATAATGCTGCTAAAAAACCTAATTCATATTAAATTTAGAATCATAGAGCATAGAAGATATTCAAATGGAACTCAATCAAGGATGTTATATTAATTTCTTTGTTGGATAATAGTAGGCCTATTTGATATGAATATATGAGATTGATATAAATAATATGTATTATCATCTCATGAATCGATCTTTCAAGTTCTATTTTTATAATACCTAGAAAATAATAATAAATAGTTTCAAGGAAATACAGTAATGTATTTTGAAAGGATAAGTTGTGACAACCCTGCTGTAACTTACTGAAGCAAGTGATACAAGTGAATTGAGCTAACATGAGGAGATGGGAAGTTCTATCTTAGAAACAAGTAGGCTAATTATGAGATTATCATAATTCTTCCCTTATAATTAGAAATTATCAAAAAAATCATGACAGCGTTACAAGTTGATAAATATTTAATCAGATAAATTTGGTAATCTAAGAGGAAACGAATTCTGAAGACTCGTGAATAAATTCTTTTGGGGAAAGAATTCTCCCATACTTGAGAATCCAGTATGAGTTTAGTTGAGGTCAATCCTGGTATGGCAAAAGACAGGATACAATTTATTTTCTTCTTATAACATCAATATAAAGTATGACAACTAAATTTCATCATTATTTTCGATTATCTACCTTCAAAGCTATCTCCAAATCGAGCTTGCAATGTTATGTGAATACAATTTGGCATAAAAAACAAATAGGCTATCTATTTGTTACAATGACAGTCCTAATCTCATAGAAGCTTTTCAATCAGATAGGTCCAACACTAATCAATAATTTTTCATTGGAGTAGAATAAAATGACTTATTATTTGATGAAGTGGCGAAGATTGGACAGTAATGTCCACTCTATCACTTGACTACAACCATAGAGAAAAGATAGCACAAGAAGATATTCCATGGTAGGCCTACAGGGCGTTTATGTTCCAATTTATTTTCAATGTTAACTCAAGCCGATAGACCTAGTATTTTTTTTCATGAAGCTATGAGACGTGGTAGTCTCACATACTGTGCCGTTCTTACACTCTCACCTGGCCAAAACAGTATTAATAGATAGTAATCGGCTTGAGTTGACAAAAAATCGGCTTGAAATTTGGAACTTAAACGACCTATACTAAGGGATATCTTCTTATGCGATCTTTTCTGTATGGTATAACAGACTATCACATAGGCACATTACAGTGCTGTACAACTGAGAACTTTTATAAGCCGCAGAAAATCAATAATTAAGCATTAGAACAGCGAAAATAATAAAAAAGGATATCAAGTAGCTTCATAATCCCATTCATAATTAATTGTTTTCTGTAGTTAAATTCCCAAATTAATTCTGTTGACATTCTCAAATTATAAAAACTAGATTTTTCTATAATTACTCCTAATATTATCTCAAAAAAATGAAATACATTTATAATTCCTGTTATTACAACGCATCAAATGAGAAAAATTACTCTGCTCAGAAAAATGTTAGTTTAATTTGAGGGTTGCATGATGGATGTCATCAGTATTCGTTTTTACAGGAGTCAGTTAATAGTTTCGCAGACCAACTTAATTTCTGGAGGGAGATAACTTATGAGAGTAGAATAGACGAGGCACGCTATAGGCTACGACTGCAACGTTTTTTCATCAGCTACTCTGACATTTTCTATCACATTTTTTATTCCAATGTAACAAAAATGTAGATTTTTTAAAACAAAAAGACACTTTTTTACCGATATGAAGTAAACAATATCAACAGGAGGATAAGTCAGAATCAATTTATTTATTAAATGTGGTAAACATTGAAATAATATTCACAATAATTATGATATGCCTGTAACAATAATTATGACGAGCTATAGATTTAAAAAAATTATCACCATGATAAGATTAATTCGAAAAACTGGAAACATTGATTTAAAATAATTATTCAACAAATGATATTGGTAAGATGAATAAGTTTTCACCATTCAGGGTAAGGTTTCAAGGGTAGTATAATTATACAATTATGACAAGTATAAAAATATATAAAATTAAAAGAACAAAGTATTCTAATCACAGTAGTGTTTTTTTTTTTTTTGAAAATTTGGACTTTTTGAATAGTTACTGATTTCACTCACTTTCATTCTCTTGATTAAAAATCAGTGTTCTTGTTTTGCGGTATGAAATCGATTAATTGAATGGATGTATCGGTGACACATATAATTAATTAATCTAGATATGGACTGTTGTATAAATTAGAACAGAAACCGTTTTGGGTCTACCTGTAGTCTCAAAGTTGTGTACGATTGTAATTGTTAGATAGATAAACAAACAATAACTTATTCAATGTGTGATAATTGATAAAATTGGATTGTAGATTTAGAATACTTTATTTGATTCACTGTTAAATATGAAATGATGATTTGGGCGACTTGGATTAACGATTCAAAAATGTTATGATCCAAGATCACAATGGGAGACATTAGTGTCTAATTGGTGAAAAAATGCCGCTGAAAAGATCATTTTTTGAATTCAATTATGTTAAATTTAGCTCACATGCTATTTCAATAATATGAAAATATTCTCCAACAATCCTAAATAGCGATTCAAACAGTAATCTTAAAGTGACATCAAATTATTAGTAGTAGGCTACATAATATACAACCTAATATGCAAAACACTTTGAAGGAATTGTGCTTTTTGAAAGATAGGTTATTTCTATTAAAGTTTACAATTGGATAATAACCTTGCTTATTTCAAGGTAATAAGTTTCCAAAATTTCATTGCTATCCACGTTTTATTCACTTGATTTAAAGAATACTTTTGATATTAGATATAAGATATAGTTAAGATATAACATATTTTATATAAAATATTGAAGTATATTTTTCCATAATAGGTCTTTATAGAGTGTAGCTAAATTTTCTATATTCAGATGGTCTTCAAATGATCACTTTGTCCAGGAAGTGATCACTTTGTATTTTTCATTTTTCAATTCAGTAGGAATGCGTTAGATAGATTATCATATGCTACAATAACTTAAGAAAGAGTATGTTGGTTAAACTTAAATTAATAATCCAAGTTGGAACCAATTTATCAAACTTTGAAAGCTCCAAAAACATTCTATTAGTAAAATAAATCAGTTGTACAAAAAGTAATCAATTCGCTAAACAGTACCTTTCAGTGTATATCCGTAAACTTTAAACTGAAATGTATGTATTATAGAACAGGGATGGGACATTTTTAAGCTGCAAATCAGGAGGAGCTGACCAGAGTTGGCGATGCATTCTGGTTGGAACGCGGCAGCAGACTGATTCGTGACTCTACGCTTCTACGGCTTGGCGTGACTGGGAAGCGCGCTCTCCACCAACCAAAATAATACAATACAGCATCCAAATACACTTCCACAGCAACTCAGTACAAGAAATAAATATTATGATAACTGAATTAGTGACTATCCTGTTCACTTATAACTTGAATAGTAGCTATACTGGAGCAGTTTATTTATAACTAAAATAGCAACTATCAAGCCGTAGTATACTTTTTTCTCGTTCATAAACTAATTCTTCATGGTGGATGAAAAAGGATCGAATCACTCGAATATGACAAAGGAATGGTTGATTTGTCAACGTTTTGTTACGTATTTTGGAGAACCATTTTTCTGAGTGAATAATAATTATATTAAGTAAACTAAATTTAGTAAGCTAAGATCTGAGATGAGTAATTTTTTAAACTTGGTACGACAGTTGAGTTTCTTATCATCAAAAGATTATTAAATGATAAATTGTAGGATGAATAGATCAAATCCAGTTGTAATCATACCTAACCAAATTCAGTGTGGTTGTCTATAGTGAGGTCCAAGTTATAATGATAGTGTTTGATTAGCAATGGTATTGCTATCCTTGTCTATCATTTAACAAACCAATAATTAATTGATAATGAAAGGATAATTTTTCAAGAAAGTTTGAGTAAAATGATAAAAATAATCTACTTTACCCAAGAAAAGTTCAAAAGGGAAGAAATATTTGCTCACTGCATCAAGGATGATGATCTCACTGAAGATGACGGTGAGAATTGTGAAAAGAATGTCGGAAAATCAGGAATTTCTGATAGGTGCTGTTTTGAATAGTTTTATACTAATAGTTTAATACTGTTAGAATACTAACATCAAGTTTTAGTATGGAGAAATATTTTTGTTCGATATGCATTTTATTATAAGTACCTAGCTATAATTTTTCTGTATATAATTTTCTTGGAGTTGCAGTGGAGAACAGTAGAAGCAGAACATATGCCAATCGTCAAAAACTTTTCAATGGTTTGTAGGTACTATATATAATCTATTGGGAAGGTAATGATGAAAAGATGTCATTCTACTTCCATTTTACATTTTTCAAATACGTTTACCAATTAAATTTAGCAGTATAGAACTGATTGATACGATTAGAAGGGCGAAAAATTATTCAGGTAATTAAATAGTTTCTAATTAATAATTTATTGCAAACAATCATAGTACATACTGACACTAATAAAAAAGAAAGCTAATATTTATGAGGTCTGAATGGTCGATCCGGGTCGAACAGCTTTGGATCCCTCATGAAAACCAGTTCCTTCAAAGCAATGGCCATTAAACCTGTTGAAAAAAATACCCAAAATCACCTTTCAACCCTCAACACTGATATCATGTTCAACATTTAATTCAGGAAAAATTGAATTCGCAGCATGATGTCTAAAAAAAAACAAGTGACGTAGATGAATTAAAACTTATTTGTGTATTATTTTATTTCGCTGTATTCTATGAGAAATTTTCAGTCTTATATCACAGTGAACTCAATTTGGTATTGAATATTGTGGACAAATTAATTGGAATAGGGAATGCTTCTAGTGTAGTTTGAATAGTTTTAAAATTACCAGTGACATTTTGCTATAGAAAATTCAGGATATCCTACAGGACAACAGTCAAACTGTTCCAAATTGATTTTTCTTGATAGAATTTGTTAAATAAAATTAATAATGTGGAATTTCTCTATAATTCAAAAACACAGTTTTATTTTTGTCACATTCACATTTATTAGATTTTTACACAGGACTGCAGTTTCAATTTGAAACAGACAGCTGAAAATACTTAATAAATGCGGATGTGACAAAAATAAAACTGTGTCTTTCAATTGTATTTTCTTGTATTGATTTTAGAATGATGATTTTCATATGTCATTTGTATATTTTCATTATGAAAGCCCATGATTTTTTTTTAATAACTTATACAAATTAGTAAATATTGCAACTGATTGTCAGTGAGGGATCACTTGGCTCACCTGCACTCTGCGACTTTTTGATTTCTCTTTCGACTAACTCCTGTTTCTTTCGACATAGCCCTGTGATATGACGACCATAGACATATCCAGTATACGGTGAGACGAATTGTGATAATAGTTTGACGTTTTTGTAATTCGGTATGATATTCATTTTGCACAGAATACACTGTCGTTTATCTTTTTGGAAAGGATTTTCAATTTCCACAGGCTGAAAAAGAGAGAGAAGATTTTTGAGAAAAACATGACTGAACTCAGTAATTACGTAGGTACTAATAGGCTATTTAAATATTATTAATTAGTATTTCAACAAACAAGGAAACAATCCATGAAGCCCGGTTCACGTGAATAGTAGATGAAAATTGGCACCGACTGTTAGCGATAGATCACTTCGCGACTATTTAATTTCTCTCTCGACTAGCTCCTGTTTCTTCCGACAAAGCCCAGTAAATACGTTTCAATATATTTCTATATTATTAATTATTAGTAATTTACTGCTGCAAACGAGGAAACGATCTATAAAGACCAGTTAACATAGAAGGATTGAATGACAACTTGACACAATTCTTTCTGTTTAGACATTCTGTTGAAACGCAATAAGTTAAAGTTTACCAGATTATTAACATGTACGAAATATACGTGCATAATATAGATTGGTTATTCTATGGTCTTACGTAGTATCTTAATTTTTTCATAAGTTACTACATCTAAAGCATTCTTAAACCAGTTTATACATTTGTATATACTGCACCAGGACAAATCCCTTGGCTGATAGAATGCTACAACAGGCCTACCAATTATTCAACTCAAATCAATCAATTAATCGTTGACCAGCCTCATGCTCGATAGATTTCGTCAATACTTACCATCTACATTCCCAAGTCATTCTGAAGAGTTGAGTTTTACAGAAAGCTGTGATTTAGTTCTGACTCAGACTGATTTAACTAATTAAACTAATATTCAAATCTGCGCATTTCTAGTGGATAACAACTTCTTCTTTAGAATATTAGCTAGGGGCCATGTCCTGGTGCGGAGGGAGGTTCAAGATGGCAGTGCACGGTGCGGATGACTCAATTTGTGGTTCTTGCTCTAAATTAGTTTCTAATAATGATAGTGCTATTAATTGCGAAGGATGCTGTTTAAAATGGTTTCATATTAAATGTGTGGATATATCAACAAGTGAATAAAAGAAGATTCAAGATCTAGGTGACAAAACGTCGTGGTTCTGTTCGCCTTGTAAGTTGAAGGTTAGGAATTCTATCTCTGAACATTCGAATTTATCTACGGTAAATAAAAATGAAATTAGATTGAGTGTAAGTCTTGATTAACTTTTCTTTGTATCAAGATTGGCCCCTGAAGTGACAAAGGATGACCTACTTGATTTCCTGAGAAATCTTGAGTTTAATGTTGAATGTGTGGAACTAAAGACGAACTTCAAGCACTATAAGTCGTTTAAGGTAGGTGTGCAGCAAAATAAAAAAAGTGAATTATTGTCTTCTGAGTTATGGCCGGCTTGAAATTTGGTTAGGAAGTTTGTGAATAGGAAAGAGAACAATTTTCTTAGCCAAACGACCTGTACTAGACAGTGTGAAATAGAATCAAATCCCTCTGGCACTATTCAAGCAAGTACCTCATCTTTTAAATATGTTGAAATGGATCTTGGTAGGATTGGTATTGGCTACTTGAATGTTCAATGTTTGAGGTCAAAACTTGGTCTGGTTGAACGTTTTTGTGCAGACAGTAAACTAGACATTTTATGTATCAGCGAACATTGGTTAAGCAGTGAGGAATGTCCCCATTATTCCTTTATTGAGGAACTGGTGCTGTCTGCTTCCTATTGTAGAAAAGCTCATCGTGGGGGTGGTGTGTCAATCTATGTGCAGAGCAATAAGAGGACTAAAGAAATAGACCAGGGTGTTTTTTGTTTGGACTTGGATATTGAGGTGGCAGCTCTTGAACTGGTTGATGCATCTACTTTTGTTATTAGTGTCTACCGTTCTCCAAATGGAAACATTGAAAATTTCTTCTATAAGTTGGATTTGTGTCTTGATGTGAGGATGTCTTGTTGGATGTGAGGCTTGCTACTGATGGTGAGAGACAACTATGTAGTCAGTACTTGTCCAATGGAGAAAGAAAACTTACATGTAAATTTCTTCTATAAGTTGGATGTGTGTCTGTCTAAATTCAGGTGTACGTCTGGGAATATTATTATGGGAGGTGACTTCAATATAGCCTTGAACTGCAATGAGCCGGCTACAAGAACTTTTGTGAATTTGCTGCGGACTCATGGACTCTATGTTGTATCTGAGGTGCCCACTAGAGGAGATCGCTGTTTAGATAGCATTGCAACAAATATGGATTCCTCGAGGTTCAGAGTACATGTTACCGATCCTCTTGTTACTGATCATAGTGCAGTAAGGATGACAGCCAACATCCATATGGTGAGTGAATCTTCTCGGTTTCCTACTTGGTATTGCCATTAATCAAGAGGAGCTATAGAAGGATTGATGAAGGTACCCTCCCTGGATTCAAAGATGCTGTGTCTCAGGTCAACTGGGATAGTGAACTACAGGGGGAAGAACCTGAAGAGGCTTATAATAATTTTTTGGCAGAATTGATGAAATATTTAATTTATTTTTTCCATTAAAGCTTTTAAAGCATAATTTTAGGTCTAAAAAAAGCCTAAGAGTAAAGCTAGAATAGTTTGGTTTTCACCTGAGTTGTCCAGGTTCAGAGGCTTGCTACTGATGGTGAGAGACAACTATGTAATCAGTACTTGTCCAATGGAAAAAGAAAACTTACATGTATTCTATTCTAAAATGAAGAACATATATAAATGTAAGATCAATGAAGCCAAAAAGTGTGCCAATGTTGAGGAGATGCAAATGCACCAAACCCCTGTAAAGCTGCAAGGAATCTGATAAACAGAAGCAGGGGTCCCTTCAGAGCATATGGAGTTGCTTGTGAGGCTAGTCCTGATGAGTTCAACGAATTTCTTCTGCGGATAATTGAACAGATTGTCTCGGCTATACCAACTACAAATGAGAATCCAGTAGGTAGTGTGAAGTCAAGAAGAGTGAGAAAACTCCATTGGCAGGAGGTGACACCAACTGACATCATAAAAATTGTGTCCAACTTTAAAACTTCAAACAGTCAGGATATCTATGGAATGACTACTCTCATGTTGAAAGCCAATATTGATGTCATCGCTCGCCCTTTGTGTGAGATTATAAACAAGTGTTTGAGGGCTGGAATTTTCCCTGATTTGTTGAAAACTGCGCGCACAGTACCTATATATAAGAAAGGATATCCTTGCACCATGAATATCTACAGACCTATATCTGTCATTCCAGTGTTTGCCAAGATCTTTGAGACTGTAATGAAGATGCAACTGGTGGAGTTCTACGAGACTAATGAGCTTTTCTATGATCTGCAACATGGTTTCAGAAAGAATAGGTCGATAGTGACAGCAGTTTCTGAGCTTGTTGAGAGGATTCAGGAAGCTTTCGAGGGAACCAACTGCCTGTCTCTGACATTATGCGACCTGAGTAAAGCATTTGACTTTTATTTATCTCATGAAATAGTGATTGGCAAGATTGAGCGATATGGTGTGGGTGGTGCTGTTCTTCGGGCTCTCAAATTGTACTTGAAGGATCGAAGACAGGTCATATCCACTGGAGTTGCAAATTCAAGGGCTCTGTCTATAAATCATGGTGTCCCTCAGGGCTCGGTTCTGGGACCTGTATTATTCTTGATTGCAATCAATGACCTTGATCTTGAGGGTAGGGCACTGAAGTTTGCTGACGATACCACATTGATTTCTTCTGGCCCAAATCTGGCCCAGGTACAGCAGGAGGCTGATTTGCTGTTTGATGCTGCTGGAGGGTGGTTGGAAGCAAATAAGTTGCTACTGAATGTGGAAAAGACATAAAGATTGGTCTGTACACTGAGTCGCGGTCAGGCCATCAGTGCTCACAGTGTGTCTCTCCTTGGATTCACCATTGATCCAAAGCTCACCTGGGAGTGCCATATTGAGGGCATCTGTAAGAGGTTGTCATGAGTCACCTATTTGCTTAGGAAGTTGACGCAGTTGGTGAGCAGGCCCTACTTGCTGGTAGTGTACCATGCGCTTTTTCATAGCATCCTGAGCTATGGACTGCTGCTGTAGGGTCATGCTTCTGCATGTGAAGATGTCTTCAAGCTGCAAAAGAGGGCCATCCGCATTATTACTTTTAGTGGATTTCTTGATCATTATCGACCTCTCTTCCAATCCACAGGTGTAATGACTATCTACAGTCATTACATTTACTTGTATGGTCACGACACTAGAAGTCGAGGTCTCATAGATGTGTCATACCTTCGCTTGTCAAAGACCCGTGATGCATTTACTGCATTGGCCTTGCGGATCTTCAAAAGGCTGCCGGGGGATTTGAAGGTGTTGAACACACCAGCATTCAACCTGAGACTCAAGTGTTGGCTTAGGAGAAATCCGTTTTATTCCATGCAGGATTTTTTTCTTAACGACTTGGTAGGCCTTGTCTGACGTGTACTGCCATCTCGATAATTGCAAATGTGATAAATATGAAAAGTTATATATTTTAAACTCTTGACGCAACCCATCCGACATTGCTGGTATTGGTGAAGAGGAAGGTAATTCAGGTAATTCAGGAATACTATAACAACTGATTGCGAATTCCAAATAACTTTGGACTGTTCGCTTATCACCTTCTATAAATTTAGAAAATGTTAAAAGATCGAATGCTTGATTTCCTCCTGTAATAAAATCGTATGACAGACCTCCTAATTTTTAAAGATCATTCAATTCCCATAATCATCACTCACAAGCCACACTGCTTAAACAAGACAAACTCAAAGCACTTCTTGCATTGTTCTATAATGAATCTCAAATTAATGTTTTAGTCGTCCTCAAAATAACTAAGTAGTTTCTACTCTATAGTCTTTATTAGAACTAACCATAAACACTAAAAACTGTCCTTGTATTTTTTTAAAACAGCATTAACGTATCCCCTTTGAAATGTTTTGCTTATCCCTCTTATTATCTCTAATTTTAAATCTATGAATGAATATCTCCTCTTATCTCGTTCAATTGTAGGCTATTGAAATAAATACCACAAAACTATATAGGCCTACTCTTCTGAAAGCTAGTTTCCGTTTGATGGTGCTTCAAAAAATGATAGTTACTGCAATATGGGAGCAAATAGCTTTTTACAAAAGAATAATATAGAATGGTGCTGTGCACCACTTCTCTACTCACCAAGTCTAAATTTACTTCTGTACGAGAGCATTGTAAGGCCTGTGCAGTTTTAAAAGAGACAACTGGTGGTTGCACGGATCTGATTGAACCTAGAAGTAGAAAATTAACATGGTACCGTATGAATCAAAAATAAATAAGGTTGTGTGAATCATGCACAATACAAATGTGACTCTAATTTTTGCTTGGTTTCTGATGCTTCTGCATATTATCACTGATATGTCTAGTTTATCACAAGCCTTCTAAAATCGTAAATTATTGAGTCCAACGTGAACTTTTCTATCTGTATTGAACATGAGCAATGATCATAATGACATAGAGATTACTTGATGTGCAATGAATACCTGAAAATAAACAATAGATTTTTTTCAAACCAAAACAAAAATACACTTGTAATTGGCAATAAAATAAACCCACCATTCCAATGAAAACCTAAGCTTTAAAAAGGGGGGCACTTTAGTATATGGGCCGCGGAATCTAGCATTGAGACCTACAAAGATCGATAGACGAGATCAACCATGTATAACATTGTTGTTGATTTCCAAGGATTAGCTGAAAAAACATGGCGGAAAGTTCAAAATTTTTATATCAATTTTTGTATTTAATCATTTTTTACTAATTTCAGTGACTATTGAATTGATAAAATCTCATTTAGATTTTTGCAGGGAAACCATTGTAATAGATTTGAGGTTAGAAGCTTTTATAAATTATTAAGATATTTGGAGAAAATGCACGAAAATGTAGTATTGTAGCTTTAGAAGAGTTCAATATGTTTGCATAGGCATAGTGCAGACCGATATTGAGGATCACATTCTATTTAGCTTCCAATCCAATGCAAAAGCTTTAAAAGATTGTAAAAAAAATTAAATTAAACCAAGCATTTTCTAACCTAAGCTTTTATGTAATCTAAGCTTTTCCAACCTAAGCTTTCCCTAACCTAAACTTTACCCGACCCCACCTTCTCCTAACCTAAGCTTTCCCCATTCTAAGCTTTTCTGGTCCAAGATCCTTGTAACCTAAGCTTACCCTAACCTAAGATTTTCCAACCTAAGCTTTTCCTAATCTAAACTTTCCCTAACCTCAGCTTTTTCCTAATCTGAGCTTTTTCCTAATCTAAGCTTTTCCTAACTTAAGCTTCTTCCTAATCTAAGCTTTTCCCAACCCAAGCTTTTCCTGACCCTACCTTCTCCTAACCTAAGCTTTCCCCAACCCAAAGTTTTTCTGACCCGTTCCCCAATCTAAGCATTTTACAACCTAAGCTATCCTAACCTGAGCAATTTTCAACCTAAGCTTTTCCTAACCCAAGCTTTCTGTTATTTAAGCTTTTCCTAACCTAAGTTCTTTCCTAACCTAAGCTTTCCAGACCATAGCTTCTCCTAACCTAAGCTTTCCAGACCATAGCTTCTCCTAACCTAAGCTTTTCCTAACCTAAGTTTTCCCTAACCAAAGTTTTTCCGACCCTAGCTCTCCTAACCTAAACTATGCCTGATCCAAGCTTCTCCTAACCTAAGCTTTTCCTAATCTAAGCTTTTCCCAACCTAAACTTTTCCTAACCTAAGATTTTCATAGGTGACAAATAATAGAGTTGTAATATTTCTATTTCCCAAATATCTCGAACAATTTTGAGTTTAGGCTATCAAGTGACTGAACATTTTTTCTTTGCAATTTATTATTTTACTGAATCCACTTGTTTTAAATACCTATCAATCAATCACCATGAAAACAGGTTAACCTCTTTTAAAGCAAAAATTTGCACTTTTTTCTGCAATATCTAAAATACTACCAAAGTTACGAACATGACCCGGTTTCAGTGAATTTCTCGTCAAATTTTACATAAGATTGCACTAGTTTGAAACATATTGTAGCCATAGAAAAATTATAAAAAATAAAAATTGATATAACAATTTTGAACTTTCCGCCATGTTTTTTCAGCTAATCCTTGGAAATCGACAACAATGTTATACATAGTTGATCTTGTCTTGACCTCCTCTATCGATCTATTTAGGTCTCAATGCTGGATTCCGCGGCCCATATACTAAAGTGCAGCCTTAAAAAGTAAAGATACAGTACGGTACTTTAACGTAGTATAGTTGAACTTGAAATAAAGTTTTTAAAGACAATTAGAAAATATTTTGTGTATTTACCTAACAGTTTTCCAAAAGACAAAATTGGAGCTCGTAGATTTTGCATCATGTAAATCTTATTACGTAAAACTTCAAAGAATAAAGATATTATGATAATGTTATTATGAGATAACAGTGAAGTTTCACAAACATTGATTCAATTCAGTAATTATTCTATTATTTTTATCCTTTAAATACAATTCAGTAATTATTCTATTATTTTTATCCTTTAAATACAACTTAGAAACTAAATTTAAGTGATTGTTTATCTGACTCTGCCAAGAATATCACAAAATAATTAAAACTTATTCAAATATCAAAATATTATGTTTCATGTGACTATTCATAACCTCAAACTACACACCGAAAACGAAAACTGAAATAACACTAACCACTCTCTGTCTCAGACAGCACCGTATCGCGCATGCGTTAGTAACGGGTTTTTCCCGTTCCATTCAGTCAGATCTTTGAATGTAACGTTCTTTGTGATTATGGTTACCGAGCACTGTAACTGGAGCCAATCGTCATTTTATTTGATGAAGATATTATTATCCAATGATGATTTATCATTAAATTCAATATATAATCAATATATTATTATCACTTTATTTAATAAAGAAAGAATACTTTTGAAAAATGTAATAATAAAATATAACAGTTGTTATTTAACTGATGTTAAAAAACACTATAACTAAGTCAGCATATTGTCATTTCAAAACAAAAACCGAACCCTCAACCTCCCCTTTTACATTTAAAACATCAATAAACATAACTATTTAAAAAAACCTCTAATCCTTTCCAGCATATTGCAATTTCAAAACAAAATCCTAACCTATCTTTCCACCTTTGAAATATCAAAAAGCATAATTCTACCTAGACCCTAGCCCTTTCTAGCATATTGCAATTTTAAAGCAAAAACCTAACCTAACCTTATGTAACATTATTGAATATAATCCAAAAAAAACCTAACCCCCTAACCCCTTCACATTTAATAATTAGATTTCAAAGCAAAATCCTAACCCCCTAACCTATCCTTTCACATTTGAAACATCAAAAAACATGACTCTAACTGCACCCTAGCCCCTTCTAGCATATATTGCAATTTCAAAGCGAAACCCTAACCTATCCTAATAACACATTATTAAATAAAACCTAACCTCTAACCCTTTAACATTTAATACTTTAGATATTACACATTCAATACTTTTTGATATAAGTTTACTATTGCTTTACAATATTGTTTTTATAAAAAACAATTTAAACTAGTAGCTCTGTGAACAGTAGACCTCATGCACTATTTTCATCCACAAGTACCTGATGCCACCTGTTTAAAATGTTAACAAACTCAGTTCAAATTTGAATTTGTATTCCATATGATATAATCATAGCTATGGTGGCTATGATATAATTCATCCAGTTCCATGATAATCTTTCTATCTGATGAAAATTGATTTTTTACAATCAAAAATATTATAATTTCTCCAGCATTATTTAGTTCATTTGTTTAATTTTAATCACCTATTAAATTAGTTTTTTTCGAATGTGTGAATATTGGGCATGCATAATAATACCATCACTGCAAAACAAAATATTGAAACCAAAGACCTTAAAGCTGCGATTAGACCAAAGTTACACATTGACAAAATGTTAATAGCTCAATCCTTATAGATTATATTAATAGTGAGGTCCACGTTATAATGGCTGTGAAGAAAGATAGGAGAAAAACGTTGCCAAGTCTCTCCATTTTGCCACTGAGTGTACACAGCTGTAACTCAATTCATCCTATGAAATTTGATCTAATCATAATTATAATTTCCTTGATTAAATAATCAATCTAATGTCAAATTAATCAAGAATTTTTTCCGTAATTTGATTCAAAAATTTGCTTTCATAACTGAGATTAGATATTTATTTTTATACAAACCTGAAATGGCGGCTACAAAAAGCTGTGATTCAAGAATCTGAATTTCAAAACAACAGAAATTAAGTTATTTGCTAGGTATTCAATTCAATTTCTTTTTAAAATAATAGAAAAATAGAAATCCTATTTAAATAAGTAATTTCAATGGAAATAGTTCTGAAATAACTTTTCAATATTATTTATACCGGTACAAGTAGGTCTAACCTATACATGTAGGCTAACTGAAGCATGGATGAAGTCTAGGATGGTTAGTTATCAACTTTTAAAATGTCATTCAGGTATTGTAATTTGTGTTTCTCATACGGTAATGTCTAAAAATTATTTCATTGTTTCAAAAATACATTTTAAATCAATTATACGACTTGTGTACTCAAGTATTTTGATAGAATGAAGAAAAGAATGGCGACTGATAAGTTAATGAATTGTTTACTTTTGTACAGTCGCTGTAAAAAGTGAATATAAAATATTCTGGCAAACTGACAACATTGCAAAGCTAGAGAGAGATGATGCTATCTGTTTTGTTGTATGATAGAAAAGGACAGCAACAGTATTGTCAATTGTACACTGCCATTATAACATGGACCTCACTATAGATTGAACATAACTTAATCATACACATGATGAACATGTGTGTTTGTCAACTTCCTTTCAATCTAATAGAATCTGTAAGGATCAAGCTATTAATCATATTAAGCTATAATTATTAGAGTTATACTATGGCATAGGCTATAAATGAAAATTTCATTTAATGTAATCTTACTGTTTTTCTTTTGACCAATCACAAGCGATAAGATGACTGTTATCAAGATAAAACAGTAGCTGAAACAGTCAGTTTAGCCAACTGAATTTCTTGAGTATAATCTGGAATAATAATATTATTGTTGATTGACTAAAAATATAGATACCAGATTGAAGTATCGAAACATGATAGTCGATAATATGTCGCCTGTCGAGTCGAGTTATCAAGTGTCTATGGAAAAATTGCCATTACCCGTCCGGCCTTTTGAAACATTAAAATTTATGAAGAAAATAAATAAAAATGAATTTTCATTTGGAAGAATCCTTTAATATTGCATAAAGCATAATCATAGTATATATGCTATATTATTTGCGAATGCATAAATATTAATTAATTCAAGACTACAGGCATCGGCTACTGAAAATAAGATTAGTTCATCTGAGATTTTTGAAGTGGCATTAATATTATTTAGAATCGTTTTTTTTTTTAGTTGAAATTAGGCTAGCAACACCTATTTTTTCTTTCTCTTTCATTAAAAAAATTGAGTCGATATCTTCAAAAATAGCTGAGATACAATTGCGCCGTAATTAGTCACATACCATTACTAGCAGATTAGAATAATGCTGACTTGCTATTTGGGGAAATTCCCAATGATATATTTACAGACATCCTGAAGCGGCGGTCATTACTTCGAGAGAATGTGCCCAACGTTCCATGCAACGTATTAAGAAGAGCTTGGAGCCCACAGGGAACCCGCACACTCTTGAAGAAGACAATGGAGCAGCTGATGGGACGTGGAGTCCTTGAAAAGACCAAGGATGGATCGGAAGAGTTTCTGTTTGCTGAAGAATTCCTGGAGGATGGAGAGCAGGTTGCCATGGATGGAGATCATGGGGGTGCATCCTGGAGAAGCTAACCACATCTTTATGGAAGCAACTTTTAAAGTTGTACCTTGTCAACCGGAAATTCTACATCGACTTTTCTCAATACCGTACACGTTCTATTCAGGAATGTGGTGAGTACTTTGAATAATAGACAGGAGAATATTCTGAATTTTTCATTTTAAATAATATATTATGAAAGGCTAAGGAAATGTTTAATAATGTGATATTACTACAGTACATACATAGTTATAATCTGTTGGCAAACTAGTAAAAACGTGAGACGTGATTATATGGGCATCGACTGCATTAAGATCAAGATCGAATTGAATTCATTTTGAATTTGGTAAACAAAAGCCTGTTGAATGTGTTTGACCGTGATTGAATGCCACAACACCCAATCAGAGAAGCCTTGTTTTGAAAGAAAGCCTTCTGTGATTGGATATCCTGCCATTTAATAATGATTAGAATACAACAGGTTTTTGTGCAACCGGGCCATAAATTACGCGCGGTCTACTGTTCTTGGAACTACCATATTAAATACCGAGATACTGTAACTATAAATATAAAAGCGAAATGATACTCACTCACTGACTGACTGACTCACTCGCAGAACTAAAAATCTACCGGACCAAAAACGTTCAAATTTGGTAGGTATGTTCAGTTGGCCCTTTAGAGGCGCACTAAGAACGGATTTGGAAAAATTTCCAAAGATACGCCCAAAATCTGCGTTTTTCCAGCGTTTTTTAGCGTTTTCTCAGATTTATCGAGAACAAATGAATAGAAAATGTTCAAATTTAGTACAGAAGCTCAGCTGGTGTGTAGGCTAATAAAGTTGGGTTAGAAGGAATTTGAAATAACGCAAAAGATACGCCCAAAATTAGCTGTTTTTTTCGTTTTCTCAGTTCTTTCATTAAGAGTAATAGACAGAAAATGTTCAAATTTGGTACAGAGGTTTAGCTTGGGTCTAACAATTTTGTGATGAGATGACTTTAATATTTCATCAAAGATACACCCAAAATCTGCGTTTTTCCAATGTTTTTCTCAGCTTTTCTGCGTTTTATCAGTACTTTGACTTTCTGATAGAATGAGGCAAATGCTCAAATGAAAAATGCAGGCGAGCGGAGCGAGCCCGCTGATCTCATTTTTAGATGATTCAGTCGGGGATCCAGGGGGCGGAGCCCCTTGGCTAGACGGATATGGCGAGCGAAGCGAGCATGACGGTTAGTTAGGTGTCTATAGCTTTCAGTTATCATAAAAGAGCGTGTGGGATTTTTCTAATAGAGTGAAAAAAATAATAGACCTCATTATACTAATACTGAGATGAAGTGCATCTAACGGGTGATTCTCATAGAACATAATCTCATGAACTTATGTCATTGTGCGAAATCTCAATGTGAGGACAATGTAGTTGGCGATGATGGTTTAAGCTGAAAATTAGGTGTTTTTCACAATACAAGGAGTATTGTTGTCACGTGTACCTGGAAATCTATATATGAGATAGAGCTCTCTACCTGATCTCAGATTGCAGGGCACAAAAATACGCCCAGAGGGATTTTGAATTATACATCTAAATGGTAACAATCAGAAGATATTGTTGAACAAAAACTATAATTCATCAAAATTTATTTCTTCTTCAAATTTCACTGATTTTTGTAAAATAATAACTCAGTACTCATTTAGATATAGAGAGTTCCGAATAATCTCATTTTATTCAGAATTTTATAATGTAAAAACAAGACGAGAGCAATTTTTTCTGTCCGATTATGATATTTGGCAGAAATAGCTGAAAACTGGAAAATGAGCCGAAAATACGTGGTTTTTGGGTCATTCTGTATTTAGCACAAGGAAATTTTGCATGAAGAAATTGGTTCTGGACTTCTCTTATGTACCTAAATGATATATTAAAAAATCAGAACTACAATAATAATTGCAAGCACACCCCCTTTTTATGTCTATATTGACTGGACTATTTACTATGGTACAGAAGTAGGTAGGGCTACAGTAACTATATAGTACATGGTTAGGTACCTGGTATAGTTACTGTAGGTAGGACGAGGGAAGTGAAAATAACGATCGATGGAAATTAATGAGAAATTGCATTTATTCATATGCAATTCGATAAATAATAATTATTAAAACGAAATTATCAATTATTTCGTTATTCAACTTTGGAATTTCGTTTAATAATTATAAAAAAATATTTATTTGTAGCAATGATTTTTCTTCATGAAAAATGAGTAATTAAACATGCATGTGACCTCTCTATGGTGATGGACATGTTTTCTTTTTAGCAGGCCTCCAGGACATTAAACAGGATGCGTTCCGCCAAATCAATCTGAACGAAAACATCCTGAACCTCAGTCGAAACCGAGGAAGATTTGGTCGTTTCGCAGCAACAGAAATTGCTGAGGCAATGAATAGCCTAATTCAAGGACAAATTACTTTGATAGAATGTCTGAGGAGGCTACTACATCAAAATGACACTTTATTCAATAGAGTACTGAATTACAGTCTGCAAGTGGACGAGGGCCTAATGGAAGAGGAGCTGGAGGTCATCACCAATGAATGGATGAATGCAGACATTGGTGCGGCGGAGGAAGTTGTTCTGATGGAGGAAGCTGCTGCAGTCCCACCTGTAGCCCTTCCAGCTGCTGCCGTCCCACCTGCTGCCGTCTTAGCTGCAGCCTTCCCACCCGCTGCCATTCCACCTCCTCCAGCCGACCGAGTCCATCCAATGCAGAGGAGACCTCGTGGCCGTGGTCGTCGTGGCCAGAATGAGCCAAGAGGTGCTCGTGAGCAACGGCGTGCACTAGAGACTCATCCTGGCGGTTTCAGCCACTGTTGCATTTGTTATGATCTACAAGCCACCTATGCTTCCATACCGTGCGGTCATATTTGCATGTGCGCAGCAAAATGGACAGCACAACATGGCAGAGTTGAGATGCCCTCTATGTAATGTACCTAGTGGAGATTACATGAGGATGTGGGTTAATCTTTGAGGCAACATTCTCAGTCCACTTGCACACTAGATAAGGTGAAAAACTAGTTAAGGTCTAGTTGAAAAAAATACAGTAGTTTGATAGTGACATAGTTTTAGGGTTTAGTGATATAGTTTTAGGATTTAGTGACATAGTTTTAGGGTTTAGTGACATAGTTTTAGGGTTTAGTGACATAGTTTTAGGGTTTAGTGGCACAGTTTTAGTGAAGGTTTAGGGTCTTTGATTAACTGAATCCAACTGTTGTCAGTGGAATTCAAAATTTGAAATATATCTTGGGGTAATCTGGGACTAAGTAGGTATTTCTCTCTTGAGTAGACTTTCAGTTTTTGGGCCTAGTCATTACCCACATTTTTTACCAACTACTTCTGCTCAAAAAACCAATATTAAAAATTCATATTTATTTTAAAAAACGAAACAATACATTTAATAATTCTATGTTACACAATAATTATATATCACTACAGTACCTAATTATTATACTGTATTGTACAAGAAACAATAATGTATGGCCCCTGTAATTAAAATTGTGTTTGGGTTACCAAACTCAATTTTGACAAAAATAAGAGTGAGTCAAATGATTTTTTATATGCCTCTGTATATGGTCTTGGTATCACAGTTGTCTGGGTAATCCGCAATCTTTGAGAATATATATTAATTACTAAATTTAATTACCACTTCTCAAATAGAAAGCACTTCACGAAATACATGAAGTCTTAAAGGAAACACAAGCAGTTGAGAAAAAAGGGGTTAAGCATGAGCATGTTCTCATGTTCCTTTGAACAGTATTACTCTAACTAACTTTTTTGTGTAATACACACTATGAAATAATGAAATAATAAGTACCTCCCCGTAATGTAACCCCTTACTGCAATTTAGAGTTTACTAATGCATAGTAAATGGTTTTTTACACAGATAGTGGACACAGAGAACGCAAAAAATATAATTTTCTGACCAAATATAGAACTTTTCCTTCTTTACTCTGTGCATTAGTTTTATATGTATATTTTTATATTTGCATATAATATTAATTAAAACAGGAAACACACGACATAGATAGATTAGAAACTTAAATTATTGTTTGGAAATTTTCGACGAGCTGTGCCGTCTTCTTCAACCATGTAGGGAGTCCCATGTAGGGACTACAGACTTCAGAGTCCCTGCATGGGACTCCCTACATGGTTGAAGAAGACGGCACAGTTCGTCGAAATTTCCAAACAATAATGTAAGTTTCTAAGTGTTTTCAATCTATCTTGACGTGTGTTTCCTGTTTTAATATTATAAAACTGTAAAGTTTTACAGTATATATACTTTGAGAAGAGTAGTTCAAGACTACTATAATTTGTAAAAGATTCTACAAATTCAAGCTCAGTTCTCATCTCGCATCTCGCATCAGTCTCTATTTAGAGGCTGTTGATAAACACAAAAATTTTAAAATAGAATCTATTCATACCGTATCCATTTTTTTTCTATAATTACAGAACTAAAGTTGAATATCATCACCATTTGTGAATTATTACGGATAACAAAAGGCAGAACGTTCTTTTATTGTAGATGAGTTTCTCCTCACTAACTCCTATAAATTATCAACATTATCTGTAATTTATTACAAGTTTTGCTAGAAATCCTATAAAATTGAATTTGAGAGAGAATCTAACCACTTTTTTCTCCTTGATAACGTTTACAGATATTTGTGAAGATTCTTGATTATTACAAATAATTGTTGGGAATAAAGATACACACATAGGCTATATAGTTTTTGAAATGTCTTTGATTTCTTGTATGCATTAAAGGGTTTGAGGCAATCTAGAAGTTCCATGCAAATCAACTTATAATGTTGAACACCATAGTGCTCCTTTAATTTTTAAAAATTTATTGTATCATTTGTTGTCCAATTTAGCAATATTGCATCTCCCAGATTTCAATTGAAAAGCACAATTCACAACCTTCATAAAAATTTGTTAAATTTTTGGCTCTCATTATGAATAACATAAATCTCAATCCAATTTATTGAATTTGGCAGACCATGGAAGATTCTGATAGTGATTAATCATTATTCACTATTCTAAACTTAGATCTATTTACAAAATAATGAACTATTCCTTAAAATAAAATGAAACATTAGAATGTAGTGCTTATGGGCTTTAGAATTACAAGCACAATACTGACAGTATTATTCTGACGATAGCATATTCCAGTTTAGGCTTACAGCATTTTTATAAGATTTTACATGATTCATAGTTTGTTATTTGCACGTGAATAATATTTTTCTGCTAATAAAGATAACAGGAATTTGGCAAAATTTATTGTTGTATTTATTTCCAATCTTTTCCGAATTTCAATGTGCAGGCAAGACTAGACTAGGCATCCCTTCCTTCCGTATTAAATAAATAATGGAAATAATAGTCTATCTGTGTGAAATATAAAATGGTCATTCTAATTCGAACAGCAGTATTATTATTACGTTTGCAGTGGAAGCAACAGAAGAGATACAATCAATTATGTATGGAAGTACATTGTTAATGAGAATAACTATGAAACTCAAAACGTTAAAAAAATTGAATTCAGGTGTGACTGAATGTAAACATCCTTGTAAGGAATTGCTCCTATGTATTGAGGAAAGCACTCACTGACACAAATAATCATAATTGGTTGACAAGATTTAAACGTTTCTAAGAGATCCTTTTGGATGTTCTGCCTTGGCATATCACCCAATGTCATTTCCTATTAATTACCTACACTCGGGTTTATAAGTTTATGACCGAACATAGAGAGGTCTATTTTTTAACTCGGATTTTCTTTTGTCTGTCTGTATGTAACGCGATTATGGCCGAACGCGTTGATAGAATTCGATGAGATTTGGCAGGAATATTCCTTTTTCAACTGCGCGTCGATGTATTCACAAGGATTTGAAATTTTGCATTTTAAGGGTAATATGAAAATGAAGGGAATTCCTCCATACTCTGATATCACTATATATCATCTACTTTGAAGATAGGATCAATCAGACTATAGAATTATTCATAATCAATCAGCTGACAAGTGGATTATTCACTGCATGCATTATACATGTCTGGCCGAGTCTATTTCTATAAGGTAGGGTTTAAATATTTTTTATGATGCGTGCCTATCAGTATCAATATCCTCACATTTGAAAAACAAATTTAATAGGTGATTGAAAATGAAATAAGAAATGAACTAAATAACGCTGAAGAAATTATAATATTCTTGATTGAATAGAATTCATTTTAAAATAGTTGACCCATACGATGGAAATAATTTATTAAATTTGCCACTCAACAAGATTTTTGAAAACTATACAGTTGAATGTCGCTAATCCAGCTCTCTCATGTCCCATGGGAAATATATTAGCAAGGTTCTTCTATTTGCAACCAGATAATAGCCCAGTCAACGAAGTGTTATAGAGGGAAAAGTTTGGAAGACAAATTTTGACCCCGCAGTTTTGTTTAGGGTAGTGAGGAGGTAAACATATCAAAAGTCCCCACCCCTGCCCACTGTGATAAGGGGGTGGGGGTGGTTCAAAGGTACCATTTTTTGGTTTCTCGCATATAACTCGAAAACTATGCATTTTACAGACATGACTATTCTATTAGAAATTGAAGCTTACATAATTTCCTATAATATTGATTGAACATCTTTCTCTATATCTCTCTCACCTTTCGAGATATCCGCTCTAAAAGATGTGACATTTTTGAAAAAACACATATACCCTCTATACCCTTTTTTGAGCATTCATTGCCTGGACTAATGGGTAATTATTTGTTATTTAAAACCAAATAATAAAGTATTATAATTATCAAATCTGGAATAGCAAAGTTAGTAAGTAATAATAATAATTATTGTACACAAAATTTGATAAAAAATTCTCCTTTTCTCTTTATCTTATTATACAGACGTTCTCAAAAAGTCTCTTCGTTTATTTATATTATTCAAAAGTTCTATTCGAGCAGTCGTCGTGAACGGATGGTTCTATCGCTACCGTTATCAGCTTGATAGCCGTCCAAGTAGACTCCGGCATTAACAGCATTATAACAACGTTTCAACTAACCTTCTAGAATTCTTTAACTCTATCCATTTAATTACAAACCCAGTTGAAAATGAGTAATAAGTGTGATGAATGTGAAATCGAAGTAGATTCGAAAGATTGTATCGAGTGCTCCGTTTGTGAGAATATTTATCATCCGACGTGCACGCGCATTAAAACAATGAAAAACTTTCGTAAACTGGATAAGAAAAACCATGGAAGTGTGATCGTTGTGTTTCGCAAACAAGTGATGCCAATGAGGGGAATCTTGAACAACGCATACTTACCTCTCTGAAGGAATTTATTGACGCCAAATTTGCGGTCTTTAGTGAGGAACTTGTCTCCTTAACGACGATAGTGAGAAAAAACGATGACTCTATTAAAGCACTGCAAGCTGATAACAAAAAATTAAAAAAAGAGTGTGAATTTTTGAGTCGTGAAAATCAATTGCGTCGAAGAGAGATTGAGGAGCTTCAACAGAGATCGCGCATTGATAATCTGGAAATTTCCGGTTTTCCAACCACAGCTAATGAAAATGTGTACGAGATTTTGAAGTGTATTGCGACGGTCATCAATGTTCCATTCAGAGACGATGATATATCAATCGCACATCGAGTCCCGACAGCAAAGGGTAAGATTGAACCAATAATCTGTAAATTCACCACTCGTAAATGTAAATTGAACTGGTTACTGGCTGCTAAAAAACAAGGAATAACCTGGTGACCACGGACTTGAATGCTAGACTGCCTCGTGGTAATTTCTATATAAATGAACACTTAACAACGGCGAATAAAATGTTGTTAGGGAAAGCGAGATTTCTAAAGAGGGAGGGCAAATTGAAGTTCGTGTGGGTGAAGGATGGAAAAATCCTCATACGTCAAACCCAGGACTCACCAGCAAAGAGGGTTGCCAGTGATGAGGACTTAAAAACTTTTGAATAGGGGTAAAAAACCAACAAGCTGAATATGAAACATAAACTGAGCATAGATTTTTTTCTAATTATTATCCTTTGTAATATTTCATTTTTAGCTAGTAAATTAGTCAGGTTAATTTTGGTTTTGGATTCATTGCATTTTAGTGGAAAAGAAAGATCATCATCATCATCTTTAGTGTGCTTATTGTTTGATATGGATTTATTTCAACAAGAATACTATTATTTTTCAACACTATTATCTATATTTTCTTTACTTATTTTCTTCTTTTAACATTCTGAAATTTCTCCATCACGATTATTTTTGAGTCAACAAATGAAAAAAATGGTTATTTGAGCAGAATAATATTGAGCTAGGAATATTTCTCTTCTCAAGTTTACTTTTGTTCATTTTGATATAATTAGGAAATTATTTTACCTATTTGGAGTTTGGCTCAACGCTTTTATTAATTTATTTAACTATCACTGAACTAGTAATACTAGCATAATGCTATCATGTTTGTTCATCGTTATTATATCTATCGTTTTCTTCCTATAAATATATTAGGAGCTCTTTCAGGATTACTTTAGAGTAATTAAATAAATAACGGAGCTGAACACTTTAGAAGCTCTGTATTTTTGCTCTTGTAATTATTTACAATACCATTTGATATTCTTAGATTATCCAGAAAATTATTTTATTTGATCTGTAGTAAGAGATTATTGTCACATTCAATTGATCAAAGAAAATATACACCTTCTGTGACGATGTTCTGATTATACTAATTGAATACCAGTATATAGTATTATTATGTTATCGATAATAACTCATCTCTTTCATTTCAATCTTTTTAATCTCTTATTTGAATTTTCTACAACTATCCTATTGGGATTACGTTTGAGTAAATAAATATTAAATCTTCGGAACTGAACATTTGAACATAGAATATTGTTTTCTTGGAAATATTTTATTTTCTCTAGAAAAGGAATGATATAATTTTTCAATCGCTATTATTCTTTTTCTGAGCTGGATTTTGAAGCACTGTATATTATTTTAAAAAAATCATTTTATTTTTATTCTTTGATAATTCAAACAATTATTTTTTCGTAGTTTGGGTTTATTGATTTCACTGAATAACTCTTGGACTGGTAATTATTATCATGTAGGCTATTCTCCTATAATTATCACTGCATTTACATTCTATGATTTAATTCTGTATTTTGTAGAAAAGTGAGTTGCATCAATTTGATCAAATATTAATTTAACTGGACGCGCTTAACGATTTGTCAAATAACCAGTATTGTATTTACTATAAGTTAATTTGGGTTCAAACAAGATATTATAGTTAAAATAAACTATAGGTATAATCTATAATGTTGAGGATTTAGATATGTAATCCAGTTGGAACCCATAGGATAGGTATACTTGGTTAAATGCTGTTTTCATTAACAATAATAAATTATAATCATCATAGTCTCCAAAATTCCATTAGACTATTATAAATCTTATGAATTTATAATGAAGGATTTATTGTAAAATCATAAGGTGTTTTGCTTTGTGCTGCATATGCTGGGTTTCATATCTACCGTACTTCAAGAGAAAATAATAACTTCATAATAAATAATATTCACTGTAGAAGATAATAATCACTTTTGAAAATGATCACTAGACGGTCGAAAGTACTACAGTAAGTAGTAAGTAAACAAATTTGATTATTTTCTTAAATGTTGACTGCATGTCGTGTAAAATACATAGAAAAAAGTGTTTTAATACATCGCAGCTCGGAATGAATCGAGAAAACCATCATCGATAATAATTTCTTGATATTAGTAAAATTGAAATTCCGTTCTATGATATTCTACCAGATAATAATACATTTATATACAAATTAATAAGTTATCATAACTATAAGTGACTTGAATTCATTATTGATTACAACAATTTGTCAGCAGATATATGTAATTGAAACGGTACCGGTACTTGAAATTTGAAAATCTCACTTGAAATTCAAAATGCATGTTTGTTAAGATGGATTCCAATCAAATCTGATTCACAATTAATTACTGTTGTCATAGAGATTATCTCAATCGAGATAATCAAGTTTGCATTGTTGGTAGGTATGAGGACACTCACGAACATTATTTTGTTAGCTTCTTAGAAAATTAGCAATTTGATACTGCTCAACTAAACTTCCTCTAATCGTAGCAACACTATAAGTACCGTAAAAGTAACAACAAGTGCATCTTTCTGTTTTTTGAAGATGTTGTGTTAGATATCCATTTTCAATGAAAATGACTTGATATCGTCAAAACCATTAATTTATTAAACTGATGAATTCATTAATTATTTTACACTAAATAATCTTGATAACAAAAACTTATTTACTAGTAAACTCTCAGATATTTGGGTAATGGTGTAACAGTCGAAACTGGTATCTCAAATTGTTTTAATAAATTAGTGTTTCGAGGCTGTCAATGAGTTAGTCGATTCAACTAGAGATTCAGATAGGATCAGTTTCTAGAGATTGATAATGGTGTAGCAACTGAAACTAGTACCGTATCTCAAATAATAAATTAGGTACCTACCTAATGGTTTTGACAATATCAAGTCGTCTGCATTCACTGTGTAAGACTCTCATTAATTTTTTTTCTTGCAGGGTAATATCTATTGACCAATAATGAGAAAATTTTAAAGACAGATCTAACCGAATATATATTTTTTCAATTTCAATTTTCAGTGATTAACTTTACTGATTCATGAAAAATGTTCTCAGTAACTCGAATTTCACTTCTCTTCGGCTCTTTTGGAATTTTTATTCAAAGTTATGGTGAGTCTCAAATTCTCTTCTCTTATCAAAATCATAAAATCATAACTTTTATTATATATTTAATTTAATTTAATAAATTAGAACTTTTATTTAATTTCTAAATAATGGTATTTTGAACTCCATTTATAACCGTATAATGTGGAGAAGTGTTTTATGTTGCTTTGCTATTAATCAGTAACATGCATGTGAATGCCATCAGAGACGAATAAATAGGGACAAAAATACAGAGAAATAATTTAACAGTATTTTTACTCTATGATGCTATTACGATTATTAATATGATCTCTTTCAACTAGAAATTGATCATTCATCAACCTTCACCAACCAATTAACATAATAGAAACTACAAACCATACGCTTTTGACAGTTTCTTTCTATATGTATTGAAATTAGTCCAAATTCCAAATGAAGAATTCATTGTCACTATCCCAATTCCTTCAAGGATTTCACTTTGGTACCACATATCAACCAAATCCATAGAGCTCATTAAAAGCTTTAAATGAAACTATCATTGATCATATTATGATTCAACAATATTAAAATAAAGAAATAATAAGACACTTGAATGAAAAAAGAGATTTAAATAATAATTAAACTACACTTCAGATTCACTAACAAGTAAAAGTTTCAACCTGAAAATCTAATTATTACCGTATTTAAGATTATCCATCACATACATTATGAAACATATTATCATTTAAAATTTGTTTTGAAGATTCATTTTTGGAACAATTTGTTACTGTGATGATTTAGAATAAAATTATTGTAAGAAACACAATCAGTACAGGCGAAGAAGTTTCTTCCAAAAATTCTAATAAATTGCATATTTATTATTATTTATCAATTTATCATTCTTTTTTCAATGTACCGGTACCGTACTTCACATAAAACAAAGTACCTAGCTAGGTACCTACGCGATAATATTATTACCTATATAATATTATATGTGGTATGAGAACTAAAGTCACCAAATTTTGTTTCTGATTCATCCACACACATTGATTAAACTGAAAGTAAAACTCGTACGTATTAAGATCGTGATTGTTGTAATCTTCTTTACAGTCTGTTCTGATGCAACTGGGAATAGTAGTGAGTGTACTAGGACAATCAAGTTAGCACTAACAATGGAGGTGTACAGTCGGATGATAGAGGTGGCCTGGGACACAGAAAGCGTGCAGAGCGGCGACTGGATAGGAGTGTACAGCGGATCCGTACCTACTTGGCTCAGCAACAGTCCTGGTGTCTTCTCATTTCCAGTGATGGTCCCTCAAGGTCGTGTAGTCACCAATATATCAGCTGATAGTATCTCTGCAATCAAACTGAACGTTTCTATTAGTCAATCCCTTATTGACTATTCAGCATGCTACTGGAGAAAGACAAGTGACAAATCTGATGAAGGTTGGTTGACAGTTGCGTATAGATGAAAAAAAGCATGAGCTATCGTATGTTGTGCTTAAGCTTTCTTATAGTATCTTTCCTCTATGATAGTAGGTACCTGAATTTGCGGTTAAGGCTGTGCAAAGGCTAAAAATAAACTTTCTACTGGTGATATTTTTCAAAGTTTTTCTATTTGTATATCATCAAGCTATCAAAATGAAAAAGTTTTCTCAGGAAAACATTTTTTCCCGATCATTACTTTTTGAGATATGAGCGCCTGAAGTTTGAATTTTTGGGACAGAACATTTCAAATTCGGTAAGATATAAATCCATGAGATTTAGAGGATGGATTCTTCATGGTATTGTTGATCTAGTAACACAAAATTTTCTAAAAATATCAATTTTTGAAAAAGTTATTCAATTTACCAAAAATAATTCAACTGAAAGTTATTTTTAGTAAATTGAATAACTATCTTAAAAATTGATATTTTCAGAAAATTTTTGTTTTAATAGATCAACAATATCATGAAGAATCTATCCTCTAAATGTCATGGATTTATCTCTTACCGAATTTTAAATGTTCTGTCCAAAAAATTAAACTTTAGGCGCTCATATCTCAAAAAGTAATGATCAGAAAAAAATGTTTAACTGAGAAAACTTTCTAATTTTGATAGCTTGATGATATACAAATTAAAAAACTTTGAAAAATATTACGAGTAGAAAGTTTATTTTTAGCCGTTGCACAGCCTTAAATCATTGGCGACGACTTGGGAGAGCGGGCGACAAGGCACTTCTGCCCCCAGTAATCACTCTGTGGTAAGGAGGTTGATGCACTGCAGGCATTTTACAAAAAAAATCCCAAACGAAATAGTTATTTAAAATGTTATTACTAATTGAATGCTCTTAATTCTGAAAACATTATTCCCGAACTAATAATAATTATTATTATTATTCGAACTAATTATTAATCAATTATTCATAATGTGCAGAGATTCACTGCCAGAAAACACTATTATCATTTCAGCATTTGCTTTTAAAGTAGGCCCAATAACTTACCTTGTAGTCTTTGTTATTATTTAATATGATAATATATACTACTGCTCTCAAATTAGAGTAACATCAGAATTAAAATCATCCACCATAAAGTTTAAGGAACTGGCAGGAAAAGTTGATAAAAATATAATTACTTCATAAAGGTGAATGATTTGAGGTTCATAATATTAAAACATGAAAAAGGTATGCTAACTTCAAGAAATTTTCTAATGTAAATATATTAGAAAAAAAGTTAATCCTGTACATTTATATAAAGTATCGGTAACGGTACTTCGTTACAGATATTCCACCTCCTTAATATTTGAGGAACATGTTTATGCAGGAATCATTAAAATTTATTAAAAGTAAAAGTAATTTATAAAGAAATGTATCAAGTTACAGAATAATTCATTTGGGGCACTACGGTAAAATACGAGTAAAGACATTGAAACATTATTTAGACATAATATGAAGTGTAGGCTATTTCTTTTCCCATTAGACACAATATTGCATAATTTAAAGCTGTGTCATCAGCATAATAATTGGTAATTTTGCATATTTATCCATTGATGCCAACTATATCAGTCATCTATTTCTATTTCAGCCACCTATTTCTATTTCAGCCTTCACAACTACAAAGTTCTACACATTTCCTAACTGGCAAGGACACTATTGGGAGGCAATTAAAGGTAGAGCTCTTACAGACATTTTTCTTCCAGGAACAGTGAATTCAGCTTGTTACACCATTCAAAATGTGAGTTCACAACTACCAGTGTCATTTTTATGAAATAGAATCACTATAGTAGGTACCCTTTTATTAATTTTTTATGACACGCCCGGCTTTGACAGTTCAAATGTAGATTTTGACATAGGTCATACAAATATTTCTTCACTAACTTCATACTGGTTCTGTTTATTCTGTTCACAACTGAGTGTATTTTAAAGTCATCATCATAACAATAAAATTCACAATAGTGAAATACAATGAAAGTAGCATGGATATTACGTTAAATTAATACAATTATTTCTAAAACCCAGCATTCATGAGTTCAACGTCTTGATTTAAAAAGTTCTGTAGCACTGTAAAAACACTTTTCTAACAGCCAGTCTTTGAGTATTCCTAACAAAGGTATGCTATCTATTGCTATAGGTATGTACTATAACTAGGGGTGAAGTTATTAGACCGCATCAAGTCAAGTTATTGGAACGTATTAGAATACATTTTCAATTGCACTTCCCAGTCTTTCAAGGTAATATTCTTGTAGATAATACAAATGCTTATACTACTTTATCATTTCAGCCGCACACTGTAATAGCTCAGCTTGCATTGGGTATAAGGTATTTAGACATCAGAATATCGATGCATAATCTCAATTTCTATGCAGCCTATTACAGTTGTTGTCAAACGTTACTTAATGATGTCTTAAATGATCTTTTGCACTTCATCACACATTCCAAAAATGAAGTTGTTATTTTGGATATAACAAGTATAAAAAGTAAGTTGTCTCTGTTTTTTGTCATTACGGTACATATATTCATGAATTGTGTGTATTATAATTTTGTCGAGTTGATTCTATTCCAATTATTGAAATAGTTTCAAGTTGACGGTTTTGCAATTCTCTTTATGTTTTTATGTGTGAATTTAAGCATATTTTATGTATATATATATTTATGTATATATTTATGTATATATTATATGTATATATATTTTATTGTAAATGTATGTAATTTAAAGTATTTATGAATAATTATTGATGAATGCTTGAAGTGGCAGCCCCATACTGCTTTTATAACAAAAAAACTTAAATATATTTCATATAAATTTTACCAAATAAATAAAATATTAGAACTGAAAGATTTAAAAACCGTGTATTTTGCATTGGTGCAATCCATTTTGGAATATGGGATAGTAATCTGGGGTGGAGCTT
This sequence comes from Nilaparvata lugens, assembly GCF_014356525.2. Taxonomy (NCBI): domain Eukaryota; kingdom Metazoa; phylum Arthropoda; class Insecta; order Hemiptera; family Delphacidae; genus Nilaparvata; species Nilaparvata lugens. The sequence goes on along the minus strand of NC_052504.1, from coordinate 69,830,775 downwards.
TTGAAACTCATGTAAATAATTTATTCATCACCCAAAAATATATTATTAAAACAATATTAAATAAACATAGACTTTATTCAACTAATCTATTATTTCACGAATTTAACGTTTTGACTTTGAGACAACTCTACTTGAAAAATTTAACAAAATATATTATTAAGTATAAAGACAATTTTTTTATGATAAATGAATCTCATTACAATTTTAGGCCAAATACTATCAATAAATACAAAGTTTATTATGCAAAATTTACACTAGTTAAGAGACAGTTGATATATTTAAGCAGCAAGTTTATAAATATATTACCTTTTAATTTAACACATATAACTAGAGATACCAGTAATGATATAAAAAATTGGATAATTGCAAACTATTTCACTTCAATAGAAAACCTTATTTAAATTAAAATTTATTGTATCCCTTATAATTTATTTACTTTTATCTTTTTTCATTCTCAGAAATGACTAAATGATGAGGATTTTTTTTTATTTTAAATATTATTATACTATTTTCGATTTGCAACGGTCACCAGCGGGCAAAGTTTATTCTTTTGCTGGTGATGCCATATATAATAAGTAAATTATATTTACATATGTAAAGAGATATTTATGATTTTGTATTATTATTTTCTTATTTTTAAGTTAACACTTGTATTTTGTTTAAATTTATTATTCATAATTTTTTGATTCGCTCTTTATTTGTGATTGTTTTTGTTTTTTTTTTTTAAATGGCGAAAATAAATGATTTGATTTGATTTGATTTGATATATGTTTTCCGCTTTTACGGTGAAACACGGCAATAGATTTTCATGAAATTTGACCGGTATGTTCCTTTTTGAATTGCTCGTCGACGTACCGGTATATGTAAGGTTTTTTGAAATTTTGCATTATAAGGATAATATAAGAGGAAAAGGAATTAATTTCCTTTATTGTCAAATATTACTGTAAAAATCAGACTATAAACATTTTTTTATTATTAATCATAAACATGGCTAGTGTGTCTAGTTTATTAAATAAAATAAGTCAAGAAAATAAATATTATTCAATGACGCATGCATTTTTATAATATAAGAGGAAAAGGAATTAATTTCCTTTATTGTGAAATATTACTGTAAAAATCAGACTATAAACATTTTTTTTATTATTAATCATAAACATGGCTAGTGTGTCTAGTTTATTAAATAAAATAAGTCTGAAAATAAATATTATTCAATGACGCATGCATTTTTTTATTGCGGATGGTGCCCACATGAGCTTTTTGCTTGTGTGTGTGTGTGTAATGGGAAGTGCGAGGGTGAATTATGAGATGATTAAACGTCCATGCCTAATCGATGAGTTTCAGCGGGATTCGAACCCGCGACCAGGTAGCACTAGCAGACTGAAGGGTGCAACGCTTCGTTCAACTCGACTATCTGGCCGGCTAATTAATAACCGGCAATTAAACTCAATGTAACCTAGCATTTTCTCTCCACCTTTCTCTGTTTTTAACTCGGACTGACCAGTTGACTGTATTAGAGGAGAACTAAATATATTATGTCACTTTTTAAACACATAGAAGATGCGTAAATAGCAGGAATAATATGTTCCTGAATGAAGTGTGTTGATCCATTGCCCACATTGCTCACATGAGACTCATGCTTGATCTTGGATAACTGATAACAGCTCTTTCATAGTGATTTGTGTAGCTTGAGTTTTCAATTTTAGATTGAATTTTTCTGTTCTTTGTATTGCAGCTATTATATCGTATAATTAGGATTTTTAGGCGCAGCCACCGGATCCTATCATTCAATATTGATCCTTTTATTGTGACTTCAACATCGCTCAAATCTAATGACGTGCCTTGAAGAATGTGTGGACGAACAAGAAATGTAAATTGAGCGCCTGAAAACGGGAACCCGCAACCCGCACAACAGCAACACATGATACAATATTGAATAATGTCTCAGTGCCATTTTTGGAAGTTGTAGAAACTTCTCATGAATCGTATTGTGCTTTAAGCATGAAGCAGATTCAAATCATTCACGTCTCCTCTATCACATTAGAAAAAGACTGCATATGACACTGCACAAGCTGTTGTTCTAAATTCTTTTAGTCACATTATATTCTCATTAATTATTGTTTATTCCAAACGTGAGAGTCAAAATAATGAAGGATTTCAAATTATATAATTATGCATAGTGGAAGAAGAGGAAGAAGTTGAAGAAGAGGAGAATTGGAGCTTGGCGTCTAATTTTGAAATTTTTTATGACTATAAATATTGCTAATATATGACTAATTATTTTAAATATTGCTTGTGCTCTGAGCAAATATATCTAATTTTCCATTTTCTCATTATATATATAATCTTATTAAAAATTTGTCCAACTTTGGTTGGTCATTTTAAATGCGCCTACAGTTCGATTTTTCTTGATAACAAGTAATTATTGGCAAAATATGAAATTTTTTGAAACATGGACTATTATTATCAGGAAATTAACACTTCTCCTCACTCTAAGCTGGAGGAATTTTCACAATACCTCTCATTTTCATAGCAAATATAAAAAAATTACATTTGAATTTTCTCTTGAATTATCCTTTCCTTTTCAGACAGTAGTAGTAAGTTTCAAGACAATGGAATAGAATATCTGAAGGATAAAACTTTATTCCAAAAAATTGTTTCTTGGTTTCGTGGCTTGGGATCAGATAATGAAGCTAATCATGATTATAAAGTTGAATTCGATGATTATTTGCTCAGCCATTTGAATCAGACATTGAGAGTGGATGGTGAACCAATTTTCATTGAAAGAGACTGTGAAGACGGTGACGATGACAAACATGATGGTTCGTCAATCTATAAGAAAACACTTGAGCAGATTCTACCTGGTGGAAGTAAAGTAATCATCTCTTATCCATACGATGGATACGAAGGCAGATTTAAAAAAATGATATGGAAGTCTTACATGTCGATGTTCAATTGGAGCAAAGCTGACGTGACAGAATACTTTATCAGACAAGGAGCATTTCCAGAGTTTATAAAGTGAGTCTGTCACTTTCATATTAATTGGTTATAGTCATACAAAAATTGTTATTGATACAAATCTATTATTTCTGAAATCGAATGATGAATTTGATTTCTTACCACTGAAATATATTCTATCTTCTACCATAAAATAAAACAATCTAAGTATAAAAGCATACTTTTTTCTTCTTCTACCTTTACCTACTTGGATTCTTCTACTTTCTACTTTTAGTAGGAAATTGCATTGTGAGCTCAAAAGTTCATTGCAGAAATGGTGAATAGCTTCTTTGCAATAATCCTTTGGATATAATACTTGGAGAATATTCTGGAATAGGAATTTCAATTGCACGAGTATTTCAATTTCAATACTAATATCTTCACCCCTCCTCCACCACCACCTTTACCGGGTAATAAATAAAATTGTGCTCATTCAGTTTTTGATGTGTTATAAGAGGAAATCTTGATGACCTTTTTATTTGAAGTGATAATATGAACTCTTCTTGTCATAAACTTTTAGAGTTGTAGTGATAGGAATAAATTATCATGAATGATACTTTCTTTTAGGCTTTGTAACCAAAACAAATTCCGCATACAGTCTTGATGCTGTTTTCCTTGACGTAACACTTGATGTAGGCCTACTTCAACTATATTTAAAAGATATGAATAAAAAATATCCGACATTTTCAAAACCACTGGAACAATTTTAGATACTTATTTCAGTTGTTACACCATTATCAATCTCTAGTAAACTGAATTCTCTGGTATCTAATTTTTTTTTTAATAAATCAGTGGATTTGATAATTTCAAGTAATTATCTTTCAATATATTGATATCTACCACAACAGCGCCTCCACAGCAACACAGAAAGCTCTATAATTTCTAATAGTTTTATTCTTCAGTGACTAATACTACTTGATTTGCAATGCCAAATAAGTTGCTGAATAAATTCCATGATGTACTTAGAAATTCAAGTTTACAGAGTTTTATTCTTATTGGTGGAGAACCCCACCAATAAGAATAAAAATCCTCCACCGTGTGGAGGATGCAAAAAACTAATGAATACATTTTTTCAGAAGCCATGTAGTTGATCATAACCTTTAATCCTGAATAAAAAATGATTCAGTTGATATTTTTCCCTTTAAAGAATTCGTCTACTCTGTAATTTAAAGAGTGTAGAGTGTTGAAATTACAAACGAATATCAAAGTTCTAACTCTTTGCAATATTTGATACATTCATGGAAGAATCACAAAAATAAAAAATACATCATTATTCATGGTTAGCCTATACATTAGACCTGCAAGTTTGGAAGATATATGTCAAATGAAAAAAAATGACTTACTGTAATGAAAATCTCTAGTCACCAGTAACTTGCCGTGTCTACTTTCCCTGCCTAGAAATCGCTTTATAACCAATTTCAAATGGTTACCATTTCAACCAATTCTAACGGATTGCGGCAAAAATATTGAATGCACTTGTGCACTACTGTTTCAGTTGCTTTTTCATTTAACTTAACGTTTATCTTATAACAACTGTGAGTTCAATGCAAAACATATTTAGGATTCAGAACCTCGATACAGATTTGTAAACACTCTGTTGAATCAATGTAATTCTCAATTTTTTTCAATTTTCAGGCCAAACCAATTATTCTATGCAATTGAAGATGGTCACAAAGTTGATTATTATGATGGTGACAACTCTTCAAGTAACAACACCGATAGTACAAAGTCTAAGGAAAGTGACAAAGACAAAACCAGTGATAAAAGTAACATTAAGAATAATTCTACTGTAGATTTCACTCAAGTGTCAGTCATTGGTTGGCATGGTACATTGGACGGTTCATCAACCGAATTTCGGAGCTGGGGCATCGACGAAGAGTATAACTTGACAGTAAATATACTATTGGGTCAGTATTTTCGCAACATTGGCAACGTTAAGACTGCTTTCATATGGAATCAGCGACTCACTTCTAATACCAGCAAATGTGATCCTAAACCATCACCAGACAGTGCTACATGGTACCACGAACATAATATTGTAGCTCCATAGATATATTTCTATTACACACAAAAATAAGCACAAACTATTGAAATATAGTCAACGTTTTGCATTGGTATCGTGGTAATTTTAAAATCCACAGAAGAATTTTTCATGATGATGAATTCATTCTAATAAATTGTATATTCTCACTTTATTATACTTGAGTTGAAAATTGGTGTGACCGTAGGAAATTAAAAAAAACTTTCAATTTCATTTCGAAATCATTGCAATATACTTCATAATTTGTGTACCATTATTCACTTATGACTAAAACATTATTTTTAGAGTAGTTTGCTAATTTAAAATTGAATTTGAATATAAATTAATTTCAATATACAGAGTAGGTTTAAAGGGAAAGACAATATTCTAATAAGTGAGTGATTGCATCTGCAAACTAATTACTTTTCAATAAAGAGTAAGCTATAATAAAAAAGTTATAATATTTTTTAAAGAAGGAGGAATTCAGGTTTTTTTTAATATCTTTATCTCTATCAGCAGAGTGTTATTTTTCATAGAAGTAGTCGATCTAAATTAAACTAAATTTATAAATGATTGTATGTTTATGTTGACTATATTCAAACTCAATCAACTTGATTGAAGAAATTCGATTTTTTGAATCAGAGAGAAAACTCATATTTCTATAAATTACCTGTATTAGTATAATCTCCAATATTGGAAAAATAATTGAATAGTTTACCAATAAAATGTTTGGAATATTTTGGAATTAATGACATCTAGACCTACATCACGTTAAATAAATATAGGTAGCTAATATATGTGCCTACTTATATAAATAAATACTTTACATTATTATATTATTTGTGAATTTGGTCTAATAATTAGGTATTGAATTGATATTGATGATCTGAATAATAAATCTTCATTTATTTCGTTTACAAACCTAAGTTTTCGTTTTATTCATCTCCAAGAGGTATTCTACATTCTACAATATCAAAAAACTGTGCAACTAATACTGTATGGCTTCAAATAATGGGAATCCTTTTCTCTGTTGATAATTAAGTTATTTACTGAGACCACTACGACATTTCAATTCAATAGGCCTACAGTGTAACACCTAATTACACCCAAAAAATGTGTTTATAAATTGATATCGAGGATTTAAATCTCCATATAATTCATTAGATTGTACTCACAGTTATGAATGATATATATTGAACTTTAAAAAGCAAATTAAACAATTTTATTTGAAACCTCATAAATGTTCAATGTTACACAGCACTTATCAGGTCAGTCAGTACCTAACGTTACGTTAAGCATTTTCTGAAAATTGAACCAATAAGAATTCTGATAAGCATAGCAAGCAGATTGTTCCATTTTCATCCGTGTGGTGTTTGATAATGTATGAACTGTGAGTACTACAAAATTTTAATTGAAAACCGGAAAATAATAAAAGATTCGGAAAGGCAAATGAACTTTGATTGTAGTCCACAGTTCCTTGAAATTGAGAAACTCTGGAATGCTGGAGACAATGTTTTACATAAGAATACGTTAAATACAATGATATGGGTTAGCCACGGAAGGTTTTCTGGGTTACAAGCTACCTTCTCTCTCAATTAGAAGTAAACAAATCGAACAAAATAATAGCAAAAGTAATTCTCCCATGGAAAATATATGTTTTCATAAATAAGTTACTTTATCGCTAAGAATGAATTAGAATAGATTGTAAGATTCCTAATGGATGTGAACTTTTAGGACAGGTGATGTTATAGTTTGCTAACATTCACCATTCACTGTGAGCTTTGCAAATAGAATGAATACTAATTTGTAGTAGCCCTATTGATATTGCTTCAAATAACACATCATTTCTATATTGAAAGAAGCTCGATAATGCAGCCACCTTCCTAGGATATCGAGAGATGTACCCCACCAACAGTAAATTAAAACAAGAGTAAATTTCTTGTCATTATTGCATACGAATCACAGAGAATAATAATTATTGGCTTGCTCGTGAAAAGCATAAAAGCAAAGAATCATTTGTAAACGAATATGAGTTGTGCCATATTCGGGATTGATAATCATTGAATGAAGGAATTCTTGGCAGACGCATAAATACATGGTACCAGTAATAATATTGATTATTCTGTTGAAATTGTGAAATCACGAAATAATTTCATTTATTTAAGGAAAGTCACATAAAGTGAAATAGAGAACTGAGAAAAGAATGAAATAAATTTTTATCGACTGAACTTCTCGGGGTACTACTCCCGGACTCCCTCTCTTCTACCAGCAATCTTCCTACTCCAAATTCATGTTGGGAAGGTCACAAGGTAATAGACTATCTGACGAGGGCCCATAATCTTTGGCTAACTTACAATTTCAAAATCCTGGCTACTCAGTAGCGAATTAGCCCCTCATATTATTGTATAATATGAGATCATCGAAAAAAATAAATTATTTGATCAAAAACTTTCAAATTATACTTTCAAATGTAGGCTTTAAATGAAAAAGTAAATGATTAAATCATTATTCACAACTCATGATCCACTTCAGGGAAGCGAGGACGCCCCACTATAATTATACTTGGTCACCTAGGTAGCCTATAATTGAATGAAGGCACCTACACTAGGTGCCCAAAAATCTATCCGACCCTATTCTGTGGTGTGATGTGTAAGCGTCCTTCGGAGTGGTGGAGTGGTCAGGAAGTGGGGTGATCGGCGACGGAGAGGTCACCCGGCGCTCGGATCAAACAGGTGTAGAGTTGTGTACTGCGCATGCGCCGTTGCTGTGTGTGTGTGTGCGATGTCGCCGCAGTTTTGTGTTGGAATCTGACCGCGCAGCGCAGGCGACGTGAGTGCCCCACGAGAGCAGCATCTCTAGGCGTCTAGGCCAGCTGTTCTGTTTGCTGCTCTCTCAGTGCGCGCGTGCAAGTGTGTGTGTTGGTGTGAGTGGTGTTTTGTCGCGGCGGAAGTGTGCGCGCCCACGTTTGCCGCCCGTTCATTGGCGTGCGTGCGTGGTTCGCTGCCGGACAACTTCCTCAGACACCGGATTATTTCGGCAGAGTCAAGCCAAGGTAGGAATAAGCAATTCCTCATTATTCTGCTGGTAACAACAATGTAAACATAACCTATTTTCTTAACTATTTTAATGAAATTCGGGGAAGGAACAGTTTTGGGCTGTGTCTCTGTTGATCCTCCACCAAATGACTTGAACAACATTGTTCTGTAATACAAAAAGCATGGACCACTCGTAGCTCACAATTCATAGAGCTTAGGATAGTATTTTCTAGGAATTAGGATAGAAGATACACGAGGATTAATCACGTTTTGTCATTTATGATTCAATGATATTAAAATTTGCGATACACCGATTCCAAATAGTTTCCAGTTTGAATTTCAACTTTGACTTTTTGACATTCATGTCTGAATAATCGATAATAGGCTGCTTGATCTCTGTAAATGAATGGTTACAGACCGATATCTATAGGAATTACGTTGGAACTCTCTTAGGGTGTGTGCACAATGAGAGCGGTCAGCGGTCAATGGTCAGAGCGGTCTTAAAAGGATAATATATTATAGTACAGTATAATAGGTTTATAGATATCCATATATATTTAGGCCTCAGCGACAGGACCTCCTTTATACTATAGGTATATAGGAAGTCTCGCCTCAGACCACTGGAACTTGGAACGCCTCTCTGTGTAAAACCACCTTAAAAAAATTTTCGTAACGTGATTTAGAATTGTTGATGATCCCTGTCAAGTTTCAAATAAATATGTGAAATGTGTGGCTTTGCCGGTAGTTGTGGTAAAGCAAGTAGAACTGTTGGTGTTGTAATAACTAACTGTAATAACTAACTAAGATATTCACTGGCACAGAAATAATGATAAAGATGAACAAGCTGTTCAAATTAAATGAGTTCAGTCTTCATAAAAACTTCCTCTCCTTCTTGTAACTACCACATTATACGTTATGTAACCCATAACTGTCCCGTAACAATGAACAGTGATCAATTTATACCATAACAATAATTATAGAAGCTCAATGAGAATTTCCGAATTGATTTCTAAATTCTAGCATACATGAAATATTTTGATTAGCGATTGAGGATTACTCAATGAACAATAAATTATGCACCCTTGAAACCTATACAAAAACGTCATAAACTACAAAAATACAAGTTTAGGGAGGATGAAGAATGGCTACTACGATTAGAATGGTAGTTACTTCATCCTTTACTCCTCTACCTATATTACGCATTTGCCAATAATTAGGCTCAATCATTTAGCCATTTCAATGATAAAAAACTGATATTATTCCGATGTGACTATAGTGCATCAATGGTCCTAGTAGTTAAACGAATCTCGTATTTCCATCCTGGGAATTTCAGCTACATAATTCTAATATCAACTTCAAATTTTCTAGGTGATCAATCAATAATAAGGGAACCTTATTACAAGTTGTGCATACTGGAATTGGAGTAGCAGAGGCTCTTGTCTATTCTTCGAAAGGAAAGCGAACAATATCATAAAGTTTGCGCTTGTAAGCGCCAAAATTGATTATTAATTGCTAAACTCGTAAATATCAGTTCACAATTCTTTCATTCATACTGAATCACGTACTGTGCTTATTCATTAACGGTTCAGTCACGGAGTAATTAACAATACTTCCATTTTCTGTGGTTCAGTCTATGGCAAATATGTAAGGTGGCTACTATGAATCGGTTCTGCTGCTCCAAGATCATGATATCTAATCAATTCCCATACACACATGTTTGTTAACATGGTCTTGCGGCTTCCACTATCTTTTCAAATTTGATGATATGGTCTATTTGCAAGATAAATATGCACAATTTCATTTAATATGGACATCCCTCATAGGAATTCCAGCTACATAATCCAATTAGCATCTTTGGCATTCTGTACTTGAAGCTGTGAAACTATTCTACACATTCATTTTTCAAAAAAGTGATGAGAATTAGTTTGGAAAATAATAGTTCAATTTTATTATGAAGGGGCAGGTTATGTTATACGCCTTACTGCAGCAATACGTACCTGATACAATCTGTCACAAGGAAAATGGAGTTGAAAGATTGAATCGTTTGATAAAATAACCCTCATTACTCTATGAATCTCTAGCCAAAACAATAACAATGAATAATAAAATTGCAATTCATTAAATTCACAAAAGAAATATGCTCATACTGAAATTTCTTATACTGAATCTGTACAGTACAGTTGAACTTTACAAATTCAGGAATGGGAATCTGAGTAGAGGAATTGCAAACTTCCTCTCTCCATGATGTCACGCTTGTCCTGTCGCTGTCGGAGTGTTCGAATGTAAGAATAGTGCTGTGTGACAACATTATCTAAAAATAACTCCTAAACAGACATCAAGAGTTGCCCTAAATGTTTTCTCATGCATTTTTCAAACGCCTGGCCGCGTAAGTATCTCAACTGTCAGCAATATTCTGATAATAGCGTAGAGTTGGTTCCGGCCTGTCTCATATCAATTTTTTGTATTAAAATTGTGTTGTTTCAACCACAAACTGACTGATTACTTGAAGCTGGACTACAATAATTGTGATATAATGAATTTGGATATAAGAATTTCAGAATTATTTATTTTGGATCATTTTATTGCACCGATTAATATTGTAGTTTATATAGAAACATAATAGGCTAATACATATCAGTGCATTAACATTATCATAGTGCTATTGAAAACAATCAGGAATCTACAATAGAGACACTAATAAGAAATTAGAAAAATGAATAAATTTGAGAAATTCAAATTCGAAAACTTAAAGCCAAAATTTAAGATTTGTACGCAATAGAACCACATTATGAATTTCTATTCTACCTTCTAATAAACTTCATGACAGTTCTGATGACAGTTCTCAAGTGTAATTTTGATGACATTTCCTCTACTATATCACATAGAGAAGAAGCATTATGTCATATTTTCTCTATGATTATATTTATGCTGGTTTAATAAAAAATTTCATCCATTGTATTTCTGAATATACGATGAACTTCGACTTCTCACATTGCCTACTTTTCATTCAATGAACACGACCTCTTGAACGATTGTATTTAATCACATCCATGATTTCTTATTGTTCTTCAAAGATATATGTAAGTCCTAAGACTAGGATGATAAATAGTATAATAACCTGTATGTATGAGTAATTATAAGCTTCGAATCATGTAACTACGCTGCGTTTATCAATACAAGGTAGGCATCAATCTTATACAACATGATGTAAAAATGCTTAATCGACCTTCGAAGTTGAACAATATGTCGTCAGAGGTCTAAGGTCGTTCACGCCTTTGTCTAAAAATTATAGGATTGAATTCAAGGTGTATATATCGAGTCTTGATAGTATTGGAAATTGAAAGACTATCATTCTACTATCTTTATAAATTTTATTGCTGCATTTTCGAAGAAATTTGTTTATTATACAGTATGTTGTATTTGCCAGGAAGGCACACGAGAATATTTTTTTCCAATAACTGAATTCAAAGTAATTATTTTCATCTGCTAATTTAGAAATTAACGCAATACATCCTAAGAGTTTCGTGTCAACAATCAAAATATTCTAAAGTTTTGTTATACGTTTGCAGCAAGGATGAAGGAATAAAATTCGAATTGAGAAAGCCAAAGTCAACTTGTTTTGATCTATTTATATTCAAATTGAAATTGAATAACTCGAATTATAGTTTTGTAAGTATTCGACATTTTTTTAAATAAAACATTCAGTTGTTAAGTAGTTCCGTTCAGAGAAATGATCAGATTCTAATAGGCTACATTTTTCTATTTGTACCGGTAGAATGACATATTCTATCACATATATCAGACCATGATTAATTTTGGAAGCATGTAAAGTATTCTTCCGAACCTATCGAGCTAATTTCCAACAATATGTTTTTTAAATTGATTATAAATTTGTTTTGATAACAATGTCAACGTGCTACTTGATTTACGAAATTTATTGATAATGCAGTATGCTACCGAAATGACAGAAAATGACGCAAGAGCCATGAGAAGCATGATTACTTCGTATTTTCCTGATAAGATAGAGATGACAATATATTGCCACTCCATCCGTGAAAAGTTTACTGATTTCCAAAGAGATCTGTTCATTTTTGTCATTTAACGATATTCTATGTCAGTCTAATTGTATTAAGGTTGAAATATACTACCTACATGATTTTAATTGAAGCTTCAATTATTGTTTCATCATACGAATTTGTTATCACGCTGCAGCAAGTGATACTCTCATTTTTCGCTGCAATATTTCTTTCGATCAAGAGAAAATATTGAACTACGGTACCTATAAAATTAAATTGTCAATATCTTCTAAAAATCATCATTTCAAGAGCTATTTTTCTGAGGGTGATGCGCACACGATTGTTTGTACGTGGATAATGGGAGGGAAGAGACAGCCTACATATTTTGGTGGGTTCCATACAACAGGGAATAAATTTGAGGCTAATAAATGAAGCTCATAATATGTTACTGGTAATTCACAAGTAAATACTAGAGTTGTTGATCCTAATAAAAATTCAATTACAGTGAGTTAGGCTTTGCATTGCAATACAGTGAATGGCATTGCACTTTCAAGCGAAGATCGGTTCCCCTGATATGAACATCAATTGAAAAATTAATCTCTCTCATATTATATTATTTCTCTTAACATTATGAAATACATTTTTCAATTCTTCGTTGATTCAAAATAAACTTGATCACAAATTTCCCTACCCTGAAATTGAAAGTGATTAATAATATCAGCACTCAGCAATATGATACTTAGTTATTTGCTAGTGATGCAGTATTTGAAAAACAAGCGTGCTCAGACAATATTGTTGTTGTGGATGCGCTGAGAAAACAGATAGGTTTACGTGTGAAATTGAGGCCCGACCTAAAACGCTTCTATAGACTGTGTGAAGTCTGAATGGCCTGTACTGTCCTAAGGCCTGCTCTATGACACTTTGCAGAGTATTCTGGCTCAACCGCTTTTTGCTAATCAGTAATCACACTTCTCGGGGAAGGTGCCTTGTGGGCTTGCTTCTCCCTTCTCACTTCTTCCCTTTCCCGACCCTAATGAGCGTCTTTGTCGGCATCATCTGCTGAGCGTCACCGTCCATAAGCCCTTTCTTATCAACCAATAATAACATCATTTGATCAGGGACTATTCATGTTCAGGAAACCTAACGATACCAGTAAGGGAAAATATTTATCTATGTGGATGAGTTTATATAGGAGTTTATAATAGAAAATTTATTTAGACCAATATTATGTGTTCGTCAAATGCACTTGTATATTTCTTTGGGGTGCAGACAAAATATGAGTCTCAAAATAAGTGCTTCCTGAGCCCTCCCCTCTACATTTTCGAGTGTGTTTGTGATCGTATTCTGACCAAACTATACACTTCCTTCTTACACAAATTCAGTTTTAATCCTTGGATTGAAATCTTACCGCTTGATTTGAATTACTTGTGAATCAAGCGATTCCATTGAATATACAAAAACTTATCAGGTATTATTAAAATCATTTGAATTTCCAATACAACTTCCCAATTGAACAAAACTCCTTTGTATGAAACAATGGTCTTGACAATATTTCGGCCATATCCACAATTTCGGGTGTTCAACAAAAGATTCCAGCCAATTTTGGATCACTTCTAATGATCTTCCAATACCTAATAGCCCATGTCCATGTTACACAGTTATAATTAGTAAAATAAAGCGAAAACTTATTGAGTTGTATCAAATCAAATAAAAAATCTACTTTATTCCACAACACGATAAGTAAAAATATACAATGATAATTAATTTAAAATATAGATAATATAATATAATTAATATAATAAATTTTAATATAATTAATTTAAATATAGATAGAACAAACAATACAAATATAGAGCCTACATGGTCACTGTGGACTGTGCGTAGACTCGAGACATTATAACTAGTAACTGATCTTTGGAACTTCAAGGCATAACTTGTATTATTTTAAGATCTTTGCAGTAGTTGTACGTCTACATACTATAGTGAGGTCCACGTTATAATGACAGTATTTGATCAACTTTGGTTTTGCTATCCTTGTCTATCATTCGACAAAGCCGGTGGTACAATCCTTTTCTAGGTCCACAACGATGACAATTATGTTTTTGACAGTGTAGAAATATAATTAGTTTATGCAGAGAATCGGCATCGCTATTCTTCTTTCTCTATTCACTGCCATTATAACGTGGACCACACTATACAATCGATGAGTTTCGAAAAATCAATTTCACATTTTCTCATTCGTCGATAATTACTCTGCTCACTTGTAGAATTGGCAAGATGATAGAAACAAAACGAAAACAACACTTGACTATTTTATGAGAGCGAACTTCTAAATTTAAATATGAGTTGCTTGTTCAGAGACTATGAGATGTTGGTATTCTTGTTTGAAATCTATTTTTACAGTCTAATCCAATCCAATCGAGCTTGACTTCATGAAAAGAGTGAATTTGACATCATAATAATGAAAAGCTGGACATCATGCTTTGTAGGCTACTTGGAAGAGATTTGCTTAAATTTCCATATTTTCGTATACATGTGACGTTGAAGTATTGGAAGCTCTTTATGTTGGAGCAGATTATGTTGGACTAGGATTATCAATAGCTGAGCTTCATGAACTGTTATGCTAGTGGGATAATAATGTAGTAAACAACATATTATCAATGGTGTCTATTATCTATTTGATAAACACAGTAACTGTAAATAATGAAATAACAAAATCTAATTACCATGGCTCTTCAAGTATGATTCAAGTGTGATCACAATGACAAGACTACACATTTCAATAGGATAGTTGTGAAACTCTCACAAATATTTGTCGTATCTGAAGCAATATCAATGCTCTACAATTGAAGAAGGTTCAGAAAGAGTTTTTTTTCTACATTTAGTATTGGGAAATCTCATACTGAAGATTATCGATAGATATTGAGCTTCTTATCTTTTAATCAAGTTTCATTGATTGCAATAGAATATAGGTAGAGCTCCGTATAGGGTTTTGGAATAGAAAAGTCTAAATCATTAGTATTGTATATAAGAAATACTCAATAACCAATCATTTATACTGGGAATGTACTTGATCATTACTATCTATTATTGATTAGAAAACTTAGCAATTTGAATATGGAAAAACGGCAACGAAACAAATTCCTCACGAAGGTCAATTATTGTGATTATTCGTAAATCTGGTGTGAATTGAAAAAGACAAAGGCAGGCCTACTCCATCTGTTATTTATCATTCTCTATACTTCTCGACATATAACGATAGCTCAATAATATACCAATCTCTTTGTTCTACAATATCCAGTTTTTCATGAGCTCTACCGTTTACGGAACAGCTTAAAGTGTCGGTTTATCCATAAAAGTAACACTCAACGTTTTTATTCAACAATATTGCTTTCATGTGGAACTCGCAGCCTCTAAGCTCGTGTTGAGGTTCTATAAAGCATCAATCTAGACAATTTTACAGTATTCATGCCAATTGAAGCTGCGTTGTATCAATCACACTATGTAGACAGAACTTCCTCCACATTTATTTATTGTTTTTTATTGTTTTATTTCGAATATTAGTCTCATTTAGGAATGGTACGTCGCAATTGACGTATAGTATGAGAACTCATAATAGAAGTTTAGACTACAATATGGTGTCGAAAATGGAATATGCACTCTCCTTATCACATTGCAATATTGTAGGTGTTATGAAAAATAATGCATTCATCTTTTTTTTATCATGTGAATCTTCTTATAGCCTAACTCACGGTACATAGGCTACCAGAAGCCATCGTTCGTTTCTATAAAACTATTTATTTACTTCTTCCTATTGGTAAGTTAACAGTCGTACAGACAAATTCAAATGTTTGAATAGCTTGTGGATGGCCTGATTCATGACTTTATTTTAGACTTTACTTTGTACATTGATTACATTGAGGGTGATCCGTGTTAAGCGCTTTAATTTGTAACTGGAGGAAACATTATTTATAACTTCCTTTAAGAGCTGAAACCAAATAGAGAATCGATGGCTGCTGTATTCATGCAATTACGGTGCTGTGTATCACACGCAGAGTAAAAGCAGGACAGCAGGTTAGACAAATTGTAAGGAGCTATCAGAAAAGAATTCATGGCTTTCCTTTGTTGTGACACAAAAATGCGTACTGCAAGGAGGTTATTGGAAAATGGAGCTTTTAGAGGCGTAAAAGAGTGCAATAAATGGCAAAGCATGTCTCTTCTATAAAGGCAAGTTATGAGAAAGGAAGAGAGTGAATGAGCAAGTGAGAGCGCTACTTTATTGCGGAAAGAGATGACTTCCAATTTCGTGAAGTTTTCTCTTTTAGGAAAGTTTTTAACGTCTCTTAAAAAAGCTTGCTTCAATTATTTCAATTGGTTTTCTTATAATCCAGCTTCCACAAACCACTCCCAAAATTGAATTTTCTATTTTAATTCTCGTCTCTCCATGTATTGAGCCATAATCAATCGACAATGAATTCTAGTGAGAGTTTTCAATTTACATAGCAAAAAAAGTTATTTTTCCATGATGTCATTCTTAATTTATTCTATCTCGAATTCAATTCAATTTGGAGTGAATAATAGGAAATAGATGTAGATAATGATTGATAAGCAATAAATGAAAAATACTGATGACAAATTTCACTTGATTTTGTAATAATATTCAGCAATCCATAACCTATGGGAAAAATTGTTCATTGGAATTCTACAATTCACATTATTCGTAACTTCTCTCATTTAATGTAAAATGAAGAATTCTCCACTCGAAGCTTTGGTCCTGTTACTAAATTGAAAAGAAGAATAGTATTCTATGACCTCTACAAAATTAATAATTCTTGTTTAAAATTGGAGATATTGCATCATTAACGATCAACCTATTATTACCATTAATTGGAGTGCAATTCAGAAAATCTCCTGACTGCTAAGTGACTCGTTGGAAACTCAGTTCATCGCTCGATATGGATGGTCATTAACAAATCGCTTGCCTTATCAGTTCAAATAGGAACCAGACTCAAAAACAAGAAATCAATATCAATGTGGAATTCGAATAATGTTTGGACACTTCCCAAGAGTGATCCGTGGTCTAGTGGATAGAGTGCCTGCGTAGCAGCATAGAGATCCCGGGTTCAAACCCTCTCAATACCAAAAGTTTTTTAACCAGATCACTCCCGTGTTATCGGATGGGCACGTTAAACTGTCGGTCCCGGCTGAAGTATGACAGTCGTAAGGCCCATTGACGGCTTAAATTATATATTCAGGCGGTGGGACCTTCCCGCAAGGGACTCCCCACCAACAAAAGCCATACGAGTTTACTTTTTTACTTCCCAAGAAATTAAAGTGTTTGATAGGTGAAGAAACTTTATAGAGTTACTTATTAGTTACAAAAAGATTATAAAAAACTAGTTTTATTAACAAGTCATCTTTCCAGTATGTACACGATATCTTGAAAATTTGGCAAAATTACAAGTTCGATTTTGCCAGTTGATTTTAACCACTTTTTTGTTCACACATTACTAGTAGAAATTGTATTTTCAAACTGGTCACTCATTATAAGAATTCCATTCTATCAGTTGATTTTTAATTCCGTATTCAGATATATTTCCTTTGCAACAAAAGTACGGTATATTACACTGTGTAAAAATTCAATTTAGTCTCAGTGAAATTAAAAAAATAGTGTGTCCATAATATTCAACCTACTGGGTTGCACTAGCAAGCTCAATTATTCTTATAAGAATCAGTAATATGCTAAATTGGTATGTGGTATGATAAAGATTGAATAAAATTGTACTCGTTAGGTGGAAACTATTGAATTTGTTGATACTCATCAATGTTAGTAATATTTTCCACTTGATTTCACTCTATATAGACGGATTTTTCGAAAAGTATTTGGTTCGTAAATGAATCTCCAAAGAATAAAGTGTATTGAATTGTCCGAATAGCCTTGATAATGAGTATCAACATTATTTGCTAAGTAGTGCGAATGAAATGAATTTGCACTTGCTGGCTCCCCTCATTCCATGAACAATAACACAGGAAGCAATCATTACTCACTCTACGTACTCCCCTTGACTTGTATTGCTGGATGATTCTCAGTCCAGATGGATACTTCAAAGCTGGGGCATTATAATGCGGTTTTAACAAGGAATTGACTTGTCTGGATGAACACAATTTCAAAAAAAAATTGTGTCCAACGATTGTAGAATCAAGTTTGATGTGATTTTTTGGACACCAAAAGTTAATTAAAAATTGTGAACTATTTAGATATTTCCATTTTGAATATGTTAATTTTTAGTGTGATAATTTTTTAATTGACAATTAGTTTCTTGTTTTGTTTTTGACTGTAAATCTTTGAAATTGTGACACATATTACATTACATTCATCACTTCTCTCAATTCGTGAAAACATCATCAATGATCGTTTGTGTTATCATTCATCCCTTGATCATCACCCAGTCCTAAAATATTTTTAGAAATTTGCCTTCGTAAATGAATGAATGGGGATAAATATATGTATAAAAATCAGTATGATACTTCTGAAAACATCAAAATTCGTCGTGTGAAAAAGCGGATGATCATTTGCAATGTAATATTGAACTTCAGAGGCAGCTACATTTCATGGTGAACAGGTTCATCGAAGCCTACAACATAAACAAGTTAGTCCAGGTAATTCTAATTCAAAACTCTATTCATTTCAGTTGGAAAGACCATGACTGAGTGAAATTGTGAGTGTCGGTGAGGGCTAAACTATCAAACATTTTGTAATATTGATGGAAATCAAGCTCAGAATATAATCAACAATGATTTCAATATGATGCGTGATTTGAAGATATACTATTTTCCTTTCATAGTCATTGAGATCCTGCCGTCGTGCTACAGTGATAAATCAATGTGAAGTAGGCTATGTCTATTAAATAAAAAAGTCACATTTTCTATTAAATAAAAAGTCGTTATAATATTTTAAAGTTTTTAAAATGTTTTAATAAAAGGGTACCTCAAGTTTTCATATTCTTTTTATAAGAACATTATTCCTACAACTACCACAACTACAGTACAACTACAGTATTCCTACTTTTTATTTTTGAAAAAAATGAAATTGATGCATAGTTTTCGAATAACTTAAATTGAAATACTTTCTCCTGGATATTTGTTAAATAAACAATAACGGCTTATGCAATAATTATGTTTTCAATAAAATTACCAATCTCGATTCAATCCTGGAAAATGTTCTAATCACAATAAATTATTGTTACAATCTTTCAAACTCGTATTGAATACAAAATCATGAAGGCACGATTTGAAACACAATGGAGCAGTATTATATGGTAGAAGTTTTTTTAGTAAACCGCCGAATGTGAAAAAGTGGTTATTGCTGTTGAATGCACAGCGTGCATTTGTATGTATAGGCAAGTGTGCGTGACTTGCCCTTTCCGTTGAATATCGACCGTCACACTTCTTCTCTGCCTTTCTATTCCATCTTATTACCGCCCTAGAACCCCTTATTTGCTTGGTGCCAATTCCATACAATTCTAAATCAGGACTTTCCCTCACGTGAAAATTCTCACATAAATCAATATTATTTTGTATAGGTACGTTTACATTATTTTTAAATGTCAATAATCACACTCACGCAGTAGTACCAGAGAATAACTATACATTCAACATTCAAGAGGTATTACCTCTTTTAAAATTTTGAATGTAAATTGTGTTTCACATTCTCAATGACTTGATTTTCTGCCTATTGCTTTCATATGTCCTATATGGTACATGTATAAGATGATGATTTGTAGTTGATAATAGTAAAAAATTCTATACAAACATCTTATTTTTGATATCCCTGAGTCATTTACGATATAGTTTCAATGAGCCTCAAATTATTCATGTTTCACAAATTATGAGTACGTTACTATAAGTAAGTAAGTACCATTAATCAAGATATTTAAAGTTCAATTATTATTCATTTGAATTGAAATATCAAGCATTGGACACACGGAGGTGTGTAATTGCCTAGAACGCAATTATTCAGATTAGATCTTGAATCTTATCTCAACTGTCATTTCAGTTGCAAATAAAAATGTCCGGAATTCGTTCTTTGAGAGGATGGCGTTTTCAAATTTGATCAAATTCGTGTATAGTCTGAATAAATGTGAGAAGTTTTGTGAATGCGATTCTACAAGGTGCGCCAGAGAAACTTACTTATTTGAAAGGTCAATAAAAACAAAAGTACTTTAGATATGGTTTCAATCTTTTTTTTATATGAGAATACAATTTCTCAATTTTTCTTCATGCAGTCTTGAAAATGACATCAGATCAATGGCAACCCCCATTGCGCATATACTGATAAAGTCGATTTTTGAAATTTCGTTGCAGTATATCAATCGGTATGTTTGCAACGGCGTCGCGAATGTTGTTCTTGAGGTGTGCTATGGTCCGTGGTCGATCGACATATACCAGGGACTTAATAAATCGCATTGAGGAACTGCATGTGGAAATGAGCCTTGTCAAAAGACCGCATCTTCAGGCAAGTTGTCAATCAGCATATCACATGCATTTTGGCGGGCAACAAAATCGCGTTCAGTCAATTCTTGAATAACAGCCAATTTATAGGGGTGAAGTTGAAGGTCTTCATGGAAAATTCGTCGAACAGTGGAGTCAGAAATATTGCCATAGCAGCTGCGTGTTTGTGAGCCGAACGCCGGGGAGAACGCACAACTCACTCATGCCTCACTCTTTCGATACAATTTTCTGCAGTTCTGATGGTTCGTTGAAGTCCATTTCTGGGTTTAGCGACACTTCCACCTCCTGAAATAAGTTAACCCTCGACAGAATCGAATTATGGCCAGAAACGAGTCTATGGGGAGGAATTTCAAATCGAGCGCGGAAGGTGATCGACCATTAGAAAAGAAGCTCTTAACTGCGAAGGCCCGCTGCTCTCTAGACCGGAGCATGATGGCTATTTACTTGAGGGAGGATAAATTTGAAAACTTCCTTCTCCAGATGCGCCCCCTCCTGCCCTTCTGCACGACCAATTCAAAGCACGGGAATTTTATCAAATTAGTAAGTTTCTCTGACGCACCTTGCATTATGGTTATAAGTTCACATATACAGTACATGCAAAAAATCTCACATTATTTTCCATTTGCTACTACAGTTGTGCCACATATTATTGAATTGACAGCAGGTGACTTCACAATGTAATCTTGCTAATATCACACCAGCAAGAACTTTAAATACTACTTAAATTTGCGGTTAAATTGGTTTTTAATTTATTGTTATCAATATGTTTTTAGAAAATATCGGAATACATGATAATATTGTTCTATATTTTTCCGTATTATTTCTCTTTTGTTTATTGAATGTGGTCGCCTTGAATGTTATCTGTCCCATCGTATAGAAAAGAAGCCAATTGGTGGTTGAAATGAGTGTCACAGAGTTTATAGTTGAGTACGCCTACATTAAAAATTGATCTACTTGCTTCAACATCTATTATCCAGTATGGTACAGCAGGTGAATGTCCTTTTTCTGACCTCTTTGTAGTAAAACTGAGTGAAGTTGAATTCAATTCCTGTAATTTTCGTCAATCATCCTTGTGAACTAGTGTTTCATGATTTTCAAATAGGATCTTATCAACAAAGATATTAGACATTTTTTCATTGCATTCCAAGGTGAGTGATCTTAATAATAAATAGCCTCTTTGATTAGTCAGCATTCACTCGATTTCCATGTAACGTATACACGTATATCAAGTCAGTATTATTTTTTCCAACTAGAGCAATTGCTGGAAAGATAGTTTGAAATTATGTTCTGTGTTTACAGAGTTGGACGAGTTACTCTCAAATTTTTGAGTGAATCGTATAATTACACAGTTCATATCTGTATCACTATTAAAATGATCTTTTGTGATATTGTTTCTATCAGAGACTACTGAATTCTCAATATTGTTGTTGCCTGTATGAATCAAAGTGATACACTTTATCCGTATTCAAACAAATACTGCGTACATCCTAATAATATTAGACATAATAATAATTATTATTCAATCTATCTGTTCTTCATTGGGACTCATTTTCTCAATTCAATTTGTATGGGATTATATTCTTTCCTTGCTTTTGAGTGCACAATTCCTTCCCTAAATAAATTAAAATTGAATATTTTATAATGAACAGAGTGTTATTTTTTCAAGTCAAAAAATCTTAATTAATAGCCTATTTAAAACTTTTCCAACTGGAAGAGAATCGAAATCATGGAACGTTCTACAGAAAATACTTTGTCTTTCTCTCTTATTCCCTACTATAAATGAACATAACGTTCAAGCTACTACTCTATTTTATATTCAGAATTTTTGACAAATTTGAACTTATGTAGTCAGTCACTCGCAATCATAATTATATGCAAAATGTTGATGATCATCATTTAAGTTATGCAAATTATTAATGAATAATTCTAATTTATGATAGCACGAATCTCCTACAGGACTCTCTCCATTCCAGAGAAAATAAAATTTTATGTCTCTCCATTTCATGAAAGCCTTTGAAAAGCCTTTTTTCAGTCGTTGTTTTCATTGAGGACAGAAAATATGAAATTCCAATGAGGAACAAACTCTAATAGCAATAATTTATTCATTCCAATTGATGTATTTCTACGTTGCATTAGGAAACAATAATTTATTCATAATTGATGGTAATATCAATATTGATTTTCCCATAATATTTCCATTAATCTGTGATCCACTTGATACGTAAATTAATGCAAGATAATGGTAGTATTAGTCGATGTACGTTTAATTCAGGTATTACGGTAGCGAAATAGTTGAAAGCAAATCAGCTGCAGCGAACAGCATTGCGGTTCGAATGTGGGTCCCGTATCGCGTCGAGCTGTCAACGCAAGTGAGGGCGACAATTTATTAAAGGCTCAGTGAGAAAAGCCGCACCCGACTAATGAAAAAACCTGAGTATCGTTTGTCAATGTGTCCGTCAGCGGTGAGCAGAGCCCTCACTTGCCTTGCAACCAATCTAATTAAAAATTATAATCAGCCCTCATCGACAAACAAGAACACCTTTTTGCTGTTCCTCATTTCCCTCTTTGCGTTGGAAAACAAGGTATCGCGACTGGATGTGACGATAAATCTTGAAGCCCCACTAGAATCTTTGCAACTAAAGGTTATTATCAATAACAATTGGGTCAACAACTTGTTTCCATATTCATATTTGTAAAAACTGAGAGATCGTCGACACATTTAATACAACTTTTTCAACAAGAAACACTTGAATACGATAATGTAGTTTCAAATTTCATTTTCGAGTTGTCAGTTTATTAGTGAGAGTAGTTTGCCTAGAAATGATAAAAACTGATAGTTGTTTATCAACATAGAATAGAATAGAATGTGAATGATAAGAATTTCATATTATTAGTAATAATTGAGATGAAGTTTTTTAAAACTCTCGAGAAAATAAATATTCAGAGGATATGCATAGTGTATTTTTTTCGAAAATTTGTTATGTGATCTTGGAAGTAATGTACCGAAACTGTAAGAATACTTATCGCTTACACAGTGAATTACAAATTTGATTTGTATTTATCATGAAAACCAAACTTTGAAATATACACATACCAGTATCATTCATATCGCAGATAATAGTTAAAGTTTTAATGAAGAAAAACTTCATAACAATATATAATGATAAAAGCTTTCCCAATGATTTTTTTTTCATGAATTAAAAAAAAATCATCAATAAAATACATTCTGAGGTGAGGAATAAAATCATTCCCAGATTACATGTATTGTAAACTAGCAGAAGAAAGTTCCAACAACTTGTTATATTAATATCATATGATAGCAAGTGTAAGTTTTCATACTGGAAATTCGGTGAAGGTCCAATAATAATTTTCGAAGCTTTAGTTTACCCCGTTTTATGGCTGCTGAAAGCTGCTCCGAGGCACTTACGTAAGTTGGAAATGGAGAGAGTTGAAACAATCGGAGCTCACTCTGCTCACCCCTCATATTGAAGACAGTGGAGGCCAATGATGCCCTCGCCAAACCATAATAAACTGCAAATTGAACAAGTTGGCCCTTCATCAACCTAAAACGTTAGTTGCGTCCCAGCTCTTTGTCGGAAATTTGATCGCATTGAGGAAAGTGGAGGAAAGCTTTCAGCGCGCTCAAAGGAGCCGGTCGTGGCAGGAGGCAGGAGGCAGGAGGCAACAGCACAAACTTCACAACTAAATTATACTTGGCAGTCTTGCTGGCAGTGTCGACTGTTGCTGCATTGTACTGTATCTGCAACTTTCAAATGTTGATAGATGGTCTGTACTTCTGTTAGCTTTGTGTTCCTGTTCAAACTCTACCAAGAACCACGCGTCGCTTCGAATGGTGTTGGATGTTTGATAGTATCTGCCAGTGTTCGCGAACAAAACTTGGGAAATAACTCTTTCGACTTCCCATTCAACACTTCCATTCGTCTTCTTCACGTTTCCATCGCAGCTGGGAGGTATTTCCAAATATATTCGTGGAAAATTTATACATCATAAAAAACTATGAGAAAAATTTCCGTTGAAGTTTTAAAGTTTCTGTTGATGACAGATCCTAATCTCTCCTATTGAATGAAATGAACCTTAGGAGAGGGATTCATTGTGGAAAGAGAAGGAGAAGGAATTTGTGAGAAATCAATTCACTCGCAATGCATTAGTTACAAATTCGCCATGTACTCGTATTTAGGTGTTTGAAAAACGTCTATACTGACTCGGAAGCTTTAGAGGCTTATCTCTACTACATTTTCTCCTCCCGAAATTGGCTTTTCATGGGTTTTCAATTTACTCATATTAAACTCAGAAATACATTTAACATCCGCGTTGGTTTGTTAAAACCCAATTTCTAGAATACACCAGGTTTAGTTACTTATCTTAAATTCGATTCATGAATGGATATTGAGATCGATCATCACCGATTCACACACTTCTGCTGTATTCCAAAAACCTCAAGATCTATATCCCTTCAATAACAAGACAGTATCTTTAAAAAATAATGCCTTCTCTTCTAATAACTGATACCCCCAAAAATTACTTACAAATTAGTCACTTTCTTACAAATTACATTCGAATAAGTGAAATAATGCACTGACAAAGACAGACAGCCGATGGCTCTTCTTGTACTGACATTTTCTCCGAAAGAAAATTGAGATAGTTGGGATGATTGAGCAGTGAATTAGAGGAGTACATGCGCAATGAAAGAAGCGCGTAGAAGACGGAAAACGAGTTAATAAGAGACTTTTGAACTTTCTTCGAAGCACGAGCATTGAAAGAAATCCAGTCGAGCGTGAATTGCTCCGAGTCGGACGAAGACGTGGGAGATTGCAACTCCTTCCGGTCTAGTGGACGCGCACGCGCGCAACTATCCAGGACAGAGATAGATAGATAGATAGATAGAGAGAGAGAGAGAGTTTTGATTTATTGGAGAGGATGAGGCACAGGAGTATGAGAAGGAGAATGAGTTTTTGAGGAGGACGATGAACGAGAGGAGTAGGAAGTCCTGGAAGAGGAAAGAAAAGAATAACTAGGAAGAGGGAGAAAAAGGATCTGACTGATGCTCATCCTCGTCTAGTAGAACCTAAGGGTTCTAGAAAGAAGGTGAATTACGGAAGAGACAAATAATCGAATGTAGGAAAGTAGAAGACCGTAAAAGGTGAGCTGGAGTTGGTAGGCCTATGGGATGGGAAGATTACCAACGAACTTGGTCATTCATTCTATACATGTTTCGTAGCAATCCAGATAATTGCCGTTCTGCTATCCTTCTTCAACTTCTCTCCAGATAGGTCGTTCCAAGCAGAAACGTCACTGGAAAGATCTGCTCCATCCCTATGATTGAATCCTCATTTCCAGGCACCTTCTGACCTCGACAAATTTCAGTAACGGTTGAGCAATGATTGAGGCGTTATAATAGACAAATGATCAGTCATTCCAGGAGTGGAATCCAAGTTCATGAACGAAAATTGATAGGTTTCAAAATTCAACCAAACATTTCTACATGCATACAATAAGAATAGAGGAACCTTTAGATATATTAGTAATGTACCTATTCTATGTTTAATGTGTTTAATGTATCTACCCTATATTAGTAATGTACCTTCCCTCTGTGGTATAAGCGAACTAAGAATTTTCTTCGAAGTGGTGATAAATTTTCGAATACAAAATATTCAATATAACGATTCAAATATTTCCAAATATTTTCAATCTGAGTTTATTGAAATTTATTCCTTGTTTATACGACCTACTAGTTTCGTTTCTGTAAGTCATGCGAGTTCTACTTTATTCAATATAGCCTACTCGTAGTTCCAGGCAATGCCATTATTTGCTATCACACAATGAATATACTTCATCCAGAATCAGCGAATTGAAGTCGATGATGGAATCGGAAATATATATTGTTACATTATTAACCAATTTCAAATTAAAAAAAAACTATCTTTGGGAAAATAGGAGATAATCGATTACCGTGGTGTGAGTTTTCCTGTGAACTTGAGTTATTGCATTGTTTGTATTTTTGATTACTGCTTCATGTGAACGAGCCTTGTTATCCGTTGACAAATGATGCCTAATCGACTGAAGTGTTGCTGATTGTGCAATGACCTTGCAATTGCGACCTGAACTGATGGAGGCCAGCAGAGCGGAAAATTGAAATTGAACAACGAGAACTTGTCGTTCGCTCTTCTCGAAGCGTCTGTCCTAAAAAATAAGGTGCCGTTATCTCTGTCTCTGTAGACTTTGTCGTTGTGAATCTATGCAGACGGCCGAGCAAGGCGACTTCTTCTTGAAATTGAATATTCTAGCGATAACAGTGAAAAATGATTTTGTGGTCGAACTGTGGTCAAGTGATAAGAAACATATATATAGACCGCTTTCTTGAAAGTAAAATTGAAGTAGTAAGCTTGAAACATTGTCTAAATTGTGTTTCTATCTTCAACGAAACCAACAGGAACATTTTTATCGATATCTTTTGATTGAATCTTGAAATATCACTCTTCTTTTCAATATTACCTTCATCAAAATGATTATATCCTGATTAGTTTCTCGTAGATCTATTGGAATACTATAACATGCTATACAAATTGTTGGATAATGATAACTTCAAAATTTATTGTAGTAAATGAAATTAGTCTTGACTGCAACAAAGTTAAATAATATTTTGCGTATTTATAATATTAAATAAATAAATAAATGTTTATTTCCCAAAAAAATTAAAACTACATCAATTACACAAAATATTAGATAAATTACAATATTACATACAATATTATACCTATTTATTGAAATTAAAATATTTCGTATTTTCTATAATGATATTGATTTAACTTCGAATGTATTGTACATTCAAAGTATCATGATTCTTAACTTTTCTCAATTTATGTTTCAGGTAGCCTACGCAAGTATTTGAAGATATTCGTGAGTAAATTCCTCATAATTATCTTATAATGTAGACATTCTTTTGTCTTCCAGTTATAAGTATATATGGCTACGAATCTTAACATTAGTAAACTCTCATTACATGCTATTTATTTTTTACGGAAAATTTAGGTGGAGATTCTTGTGAATTAAAACATGGGCCTATCATGACCTAGTAAGGTATTAATATTATTTTAGATTATAGGATTATAGAATGAGCATAACGAAAAATGCGTTGTGTATGTTTTCTCTGTGGTATCACATAAGGTTTGAAAAGGCAATATCACTGTTACTTTAATTCTTTCAAAATTATTATATGAAACATTGTAAAACATGAAAATCACAACTAAATTCCAACTATCCTATTGTTACATGAATATTCATGTAACTAGTGAAACTACTCAAACTCTATATACCTTTTTAACGTGATAAACGCTACCTATCTCTTTATATTAATTACAACCTACCATGAACTTGACTAGTTTATTGATGAAGTATTGTAGCTTCTGAGCAATTCATTTTAATGGTACTATAAACATAATTTTGGATATCGCCATAAAATTCAAAGAGTGGCTGATAGAGTGCCAATCTGACTAAGCTTGGGAATGTTATTCTTATGTTCAACAAGATTAGTTTTTCAATTGAGGCGTTATTTCATTCTTCTTGCATGATCAAATTAAAAAATTGTGAACTTTTTCAATCTCGAAGCGTTTTGAAAACCAAGCTTCGAAGAAAATTGAAGACATAATCGAGTTTGAAACTTATAATGGACTAAGTTCAGTTTTCATCATGAATTCTTGATGTTATAGTCAGTTGCTAAACTAAGAAAGCTGAAGCTAAGATTGTTAAAGAAAGTTTAATGGTAAAACCGTGGATAGTGTGGAGTCGGGATCATCTGAAACTGCGTCATGTTTTCTTGTATAGACAATTTCGGTGAAAAATTGATTTTCACGTGGATTGTTGGCAAGTAAGCACAATGATGGTCCATTTTATGTAAGATATCTCATAGAATCTACTGTTTCTACTGTACTGTTCCTCTTGGAGAAGTAAGTATTGAGAATAACATATTCAGAACAAACTCCTGGCTAGTTTCTAATTTAATAGTCTATGGCAAACTGTGCATAAATGTTTTGCGAACATAATTCATGATCATGTTTTGGAAATTAGGAGAAAATATTATTGATGACTTTCATAAACGGCTCCACATTCAAACACAAGTATGTCATATTATGCTCAACTCAAACAATTTTCAACCATTTATGTACCCCGATGCTTGGACATACTTCTACAACAAAAGTTTCGAAACTTCATGTTTGTAACAGAGTAGCCTGAGCTGATTCTCAGTGCTTTGTGGAGAATCAAGCCGAGAAGCTTTGAAAAAGTTGTGGTTGTCATGCCAACAGAATGCAGGAAAACTGTCCCCTCACTACGTAAAGCTACTTAATTTTGTGCGCAGAGCTGTACGAGGAGATAGAGGGAGTGTGGCAAATCCGCAACCAATAAACTATTCACATTCACAGCGATCAGAGCGGTTCTGTTCCATTTCCGAATACCCACCCAGAGAATATTCACATGATGTCTAAACTATTTAAAGCGAGAAAATAGATTTTGCGTGATTTAACATGATAATCTTATAAACTCTATGAAAAGTCTTCATAGTCAATCAATAATATTATTGAAGACAAAAATCGTATACCATATTATGGTGATTTGCAAAAATGTAGTATAAACGTCCGGAGTTGGGATAACTGGTTTAGAAAACAAACCATACAATTTTCAGGTGTTATTTATTAATGCTCGAACCTAGCTCCAGTATAAATAATAATAAATTATCCAAAGAAAAAAGCATTGGAGAAGCTGAGCCCAAACATAAGATAGTAATTTAGTTTGTTATAAGAGATAGAATGGTATTTGAAACAAAGCGGTTAGACTCAATGGTCGCGCTGAGTAGCTATCACCAGAGAAAACTTCTATAATGTATTCTATAATTGTACTTCTATAATTGTATTCTATGCTTAGATAAATATCACTTAGATAAGTTGAGATTCATGCGCCTGCTACTCCCGTTGGAAAGGTGACCAAGCCAACTCCTCTAAATATGATTCATGTGTTAAAAAATCGCTTTTCGGTGGTTCGACCTACCTAAAATTGTAGGTCCTCTCATATCTCATTATCATTCTGCTCATTACCCACGCATAAGCCTCAAGCTCAAATGAGCATCACTCTCAGTAAAAAAAGTATTTTTCTCATACTATGCTAATTGAAGTGATGCAACAATAATAATATATAAGTACAACAACAAATACTTCACTTCAATGTCAAGACTCTCGAAGATTCTTGTAATGCATTGAATCGTCTTTAAACAAAACTGTATTTTCATTTGAGATCGAAGAGTCTGTTCTATTTATACGTAGACGGAGTGGAAGTAGCCTGAGTATTCAGAGCAGCCACTATAAACTATCCTCCAAATAAACTCTTTAATCCCAACTTCATCATTTTCATTTTAGTACTTGAGGCTCTGAAGCTTATAAATTGTTTAATAAAAATCAAACCAACCTAAGACTGTTAAGTTATTTTAACGCCATTTAACGCACATTAGTTATCGTTGGTTGTGTGCTTAAAGGAGAATACAAATCGGTCCTCGTTAGCGCAGAGAAGCCGAGCCAAGCGAGCTGGGCGCTTTTTAACGACACCATAAAGTAGACGAAGTGTCGGTTTAAAGCCGGGCCATTTTAATTGCACGACGTTTTAATTAATTGAAAAATCGGGTATAAACCGCTACCGTAAGCGAGGCAATTCAGTTGAGTCAGCAGCAGAACAGTCTTCTATAACTAAACTATAACGACCTTCCCTTTTCACTGAGCTACTGTACTGCCTCTTATCGCTGATTTAGAGGAGCTACTATACTGTACTATCTCTACTTCTCAATTAGCAGAGCAGCTGCTACTTTAAACTATAATAAGTAGACCTTTGCTACTGTTAGATTAGTAGAACTATCAATACTACTTACTAAAATACTGATACTCTCTATGATATTAGAATGGCGTTTTCCACTTACAATATTAATTCAGTCTGATGAAGAGTTGAAGACCCACATCAGGTCGGAACAATCTAAACTGCAAACGGTTATTTTTAATCAATGTTAAATTAATACTGATCTATTTCACTATCCATGACTAACTGCAAGTTAATAATTCGATTTTAACAGTTCAAACCTGACTAGTGTCGTCAAAGATAGTTAAAAACGAGTTAAATTAATAGTGAAATAGAATGGATCCACAACTCAAAATTAAATCAGTGAAGATAGCCTACTTCAACTATTTTTATTGGAAAATTAGTAAGACTACAACTACCACCAAATTTGTGAAGCTTCTGTTGTTCACTCGACTTGTAAGTTTTCAAGCCATATAAAATAGGTCTACTATTTAATTAATTCATAATTATGGATTCTGGATTCGTGCAACCAGCTGAAGACAAATTATTGAACTCTATAGACCAGGCAGGTTTTTCTATTTCTCCATGTTACAATCAATATGTTGTTACTAGGCTACTACACAGCTTTTAAATTGATTGATAAAGATGCAATTGAGACTTCTCATTATACAATAATTTATTAGGAGTAATTAATTTCTCATTCATTAGCAGTGCTATTGGTCGTGGCTGTTTCTTTATGGAATAGCAAAGCTATCGTTGTACTTATTCCACTACTATACATATCATCTAGGTAGGGATAATGCTATTAGTTGGATAAGCGTTGATACGTGGATGAATACCTGACGTGGTGATGATAGAAGAGGGAAGAATGATTTCAAACTTCCGTCGACACTCGCTCAAAATAAACTGTGTGTTCATTAGGCTAATGATACAGAGACCGCAGGGATGACGAGGGGAACAACATGTAAAGTCATAGACAAGGAGGAAATGAGCGGCCTTATCAAAGTCAGCTGCAATGTTTCAGCTCGATGATAATTGTAATATTTATTAGCTACCTAATTCAATAGCCTCATTAGCTAGGTATCACTTATGTAGAAAGTCGTGTTGCTTTCCAACTAATCTCTATTTCAATTTAGACCACTATTACAAATTTCAAAACAATATTTCATTTACATTTTTCATCATATAGTTCTATTTTTAATACGGTAGTATGTAATATTTAATAATATTGAATTACGCTTCAGCATAGATTTTATTAGAACTTTGTGAGTTATCCATTATACATTAGTCATCTTTGGTGAATTTTAACATTGATTCTCCATTGAAGAAAAATCTATCCATGGAGATTCATAGACAGTTACTTTAAACACTATGAAATATAAACATATTTTGGAAACTGATACTACTGTACGTACATTCTCAATTCTGAAGCATTAGACGGAAAAATTGATCATGTAATGCCTACCCAAATTGAATAATGATATCAACATCGTTTATAGTCAAGATTTTAGGATTACGAATGGAGATAGGATGACTTATACCAGAGATGAACTAAATCAATCTTATACCAGAGATGAACTATAGATTTCGTTTCTCTAAGCTTATACTCTTGATTACATGAGAACAAGGTAGAAGGAAGCTTATGAAGGTCGCTTTGACGCTTTCCTCCCACTTTGGACATTGAAAATTGAGCATACATCTGTATAACACTAGCTGTACTTCCTTATTTACTCGCCATACATGGCAGTGCTTGTGTTGTGAATTGAACTTACGTGTGTTAAGTTGTCTCAATAAAATTATAACAAGATAAATAACGTTTTCAATAACTTATTAGCTATCGTATCGTTAGTTATCGTTATACTTATATAGGTTTCACATCTCTTACAATCGAAAAAACTGAATATGTTCTGTAATACTTTGATCACATCACCCAATGCAATAAATAAATATACTTGAAGCATATCATTAGTTCTTAGAAAATACTTCATCCAATTAATCAGAGAATTACGAGTAGCAAATTCTTGCTTCATATCTTTATGTACTATAAATTATCATACACAATTGCATCCAATTTACACCTTCATGATAATGTGGTCTTTGGAACAGTAGCATTTCCAATGTTAATACGATTCCAATCGTTTAATCTATTTGAAGTGAATGTGTAAGTAAGTCATTGAGCAATAATTTTTCAGTCTTTGATAAGTGTATAGTGTAAAACTCATTCATTAGAAAAACTTAATATGTTTATCAAAGAAGAAAACAAAATTGATTAAAGATTAAACATATTAACATATTTGAAATTTCTAATAGTTCTAAAAGTTATAATATATTCTAAAAGTTATCCAAGATCAATGATGAAAATCGATTTTACCAATGTTACATTCTTCTATCTTGGTAAGTTGGTCTAAGTCTATTGCGTAATAATAGCCCCCTGACAAAGCAGTCCCATACACTAAACAATACGATTTGTTATGTTATATCCTCACAAATTATTCTAAACAATTCTGAAGAATTTAGAACGCAGTCAAATTATTCAATGAAACACTCAATAAATCATCAAATCAGACCGATTACCTTCGAACATAAGTCCACTTCACAATAGATATTTGATAAGTGTGAGTAACACTTTTGAAAGGTGTAAACTTTTGATAATCTCTGATTGAATTAGTTTTAGAATGGAAAATTATTCACAATGTGACGAATATCATGTTATGTAGATCATTTCTAATGAGCTATCCAAACTATAACTTGGCTATTATTCTACTGCCATTGTATTAATGGATGGACTGACTATCTTTGTACCTTGTCTTTTCATGAAGAACTGAATATATGAAAACTTGACTGTTGAAACTATGCATAACTAATCCATTCGTCCACTTTGAGAAACGGTATAAAAAGTTTGAGTTTTAATAATAATTTCAAGGAATTAATCTAATTTTATTTGTAATGCTTGGACTTGACTGAGAGGTCATTGTAAGTACACAAGCTCACACGCTCAAAATAGTATAATTTCAAATTTGATCGTTTTTATTAAGTAAATTACAAAGTGTATGCATTGATTAGGCCTATGCCAAAGCATAGGCATAGTAGGAGTAGGTGTAATGCAAATTAATTCTTCAAGACTTGAATACACAATTATAAATCAATTATATGCAGGCTTCTTTCCATGAACCCAACAATTGAAATTCAATCATTTTCGGAATTTTCAGACAAGGAATTATTTTAGAAGAGGGAAAAGCATAAAACAGACTCTGAAGAGTAGTCGTCTGAAGGCAATGAGATTCGTTTGTAAAGAAACTAATTAAAATTAAAGCAGAAGCTAGTAAACATGAGACAAAAGATTGAAAGACACCTACACAATTTCAATTAAAAACTTGTGTTCCTCCACTTGCTGAAAATCAACGAATAGTCTGAACCTGCTCGCTGAATGTCCTGTCCTGTCCTGTCCCACTCAAAATTGATTGTTATTTGTTCCCATTACTCGAGTTATAACAATCACAGTATGCTTTACTTTCTTCAATCAAAGCTTCTCATTGAAAGAAACAAAAGTAACAGTATTTCGATTAAAGGAGAGAGACAAAAAGAAAGGTCTCTATGATGCATGCTTTGGGATAAGCACTTATTTGGATGGATCAAGGCTTTTATTGAGTATTGAGTTGTGTTCTATCTTCCATGAAAATATTTATTAGAATAATATAAGGTTGGATTACTATTTATAATTGATATTTGAACCCACTCCATCAATTCTGCTGCTAATATAGTATCTTATTTTACAATTTGAAGCTTCAACTTCTATAGTTTCAACATTTCTCTTTTCTATTTATAAAATAATTATATAGTTTGTTGTATATTTCCTTCAATATTGAAGAACTCACTTACCGTACCTGGTTAGATAATAATTTGAAAATATACTAAAATATTTGCCTGTTATTACTACCCCAATCCAACAGAAATATGTGTGTCAACTTTAAACGTGCGAATAGAACGAGTAAGTCGCAGTGGAGATCAATGCCTCTAAACAGCTTTCAAATGATAAAAACATTTGGATTCATCCTTGATAAAGATATTTTATAATAAAATAGTTATAGATGCAGAAGAACGCTAGCGGGCTGCAATCTTCATCTCGACCTGACCATTCTGTTCGTACCCTAATGGTAATCTCTAGATTTCATGATGATTATCTCATATCAGTAACGCAGTTACATAGAAATCAATTCTCAAATACGAATAAAAAGTTAATGACTATGACGAAATTGCGAATCAGTGATCTTGAGATTATCAAGTCGCAATTTCTTTGAATGTCAGGGTTTGTAAGAGAAAAATCCAATTTCCCTATCTCTAAGGTACATCTGTAACAGAAATATTTTGCTTCAAACCTGCTTGAAGCCTTTCGTATCAAAAGTAGAATTCTAAAAAATAGGATGAAAAAGTTGTTGGGATGTAGGCTAACGCTCCATTCTGCAGGCTGCTCTCTTGCAATTTCCCCTTCTTTTCTTATCGTTTCTTATCTTACTAGAATATCTTGTTCTCTCTCTCTCTCACTTTATTTTTTGTGAAATTTCTCGAACGCTTTTCAGCTCACAACGTCTTATCGGATGTTATCTTATTCTCTTCAATTTCGCCAAGTTCTTTTTTCCTCCAAAATTGATCTCATCCCAAAAGCTCAGCCTTCAGCTCCGTAGCAGATTATGGCAGTACTCACCGAATAGGAAAACATCTGGTACCTGACCTCACACTTTTCTCGACTGAGTTGTACTTAAATGCTAAGGACTAAAAATAAACTTCAACTTATGAGGCTTGTCTTAATAATGTAACACAATATTGGTGAACCATTTCAGTAAAGTACCAGTAGGCCTACCTATTTTGTAATCCTGATTTTGAATTGATTTAGACTGAGAATGTGAAAAATGAATGATTATTATTTACTAAGTAGTCTGTAATCATTTACAATCGATTCAATAGGCTTTTGCTAAAAGTATCCTTTTTTCCCCAGTCTTGGTATACATATAGGGAAAGAAGAAAATCTCAATCAATCCATAGGACTTGGGAATTCGCCGGGTACAGACCACTTCAACAATATCTCACGAACTTTACACGAAAAGAACGTAAAATTTTAACTATTGGCCACATACATAATAGCTAGGTGTGAGTGTCTGAGAGCGTTACTGAGAAATATTTTTATTTATTTTGTGCTACAATGAAGATTGAAGTAGATTGTAGCTTAGAAGTCTCAGTATGACATAGCACCCACATTAAATCCATGAGAGTAATGGTTAGTTAATTACAAATTTGAAAGATCTTATCTGAAATAATCAATTGAACCTGATAAATCTTCTTGTGATTGTCTGTGGGATTGAAACAATAAAGTAATATTCGATGATTATGCAAAAATATTTTGATGATTAAAGTGAAATTTGATACACTATACAATATTTGATAATATTTTCTTGGAGTATAAGCTTTAATAATTCATATGAATGTTTGATGAAATTATAGGTAGTTCAATCGGGTTTCAAACTTCTTCTCAAATGAATCTTTGCTTAGTGAGTGTAGGCCTACGAAACAGACCCTTGTTTATCTCTGCAATTGAATTGGATAAATTATTAGAGCATAATATATAATATTTTTCACAATACATGAATTGGATACGGAAATAATTGGAGCCTAATAATTTTTTTCCTTGTATATGAAATAAGTTATTGCATGGAAAATTGGACAATACATTGATATTTAGGAGCTTGTAATGTTGTAATGTAGGTACAATAGTTATATACGCAGATTAATATGCAAATTTGAAAGACTAGATTCAAGAATGATTCATCGTATCATAGGTGCAAAAGTAGACAATTTTATAAATTCATTTTACAACAATTTTGTGATGATATAATACCGAAAATTAATAATCTTTTTGATTATTATCAATACCGTAGCTGCTCTTCAATTTCGATTTCATGACAAATATAAATTGGACCAGCATGTATAATCAAAACCGACTTCTATTATTCCAAAACAAAATATTACATGTGTGGAGAACACACAATAAAAAGTCCCGTAATTAATTTTTCGCCACACTTGGATGTAATGAGCTGGTTTACGTGCGTCATATGGAGGCCGAAAGTGATGTTTTCCGACCAGGCCGGTAAAACTTTACGGCCCTAGGGCTGTAAAATGACCTTGAATAACAGCTGATCGTGTCCGATCTCACAAAAATCATAGAGAGATAATCTCATAATGACTGTAATAATCTATATAATTATGTATCGTGAATCGCGGTATTATGTCTATAATAATATATTTTATAAATTACTGTTTCATAATTTAATATTTATTATTGTGTTTTTGATATCAAACAATAGAATACGATGATATATCTCCATAGCCTCAACAATATAATGTTGGCTACATTGTCCATTGTCAGAAAGGTACGTATCGCAAGTACCGTATTTAAAAGTGAAGAATCGAATTTGAATTCAAAGTACAGTAATTGTATCAATATTTAAAAGTGAGGTAGAGTAATAATTGTTTCTTTTTTATTATCGAATTCCACTTCTTAATGCAATACAATCAACAATAATAATAAGCAAATACAGCACAGATCTGAAGTTTAAGGTAAGCCTACTGGTGAAACTCAGCCTTGACTGAAAAATACCTAGTAATTTTTCCGTAATTCATTATTAAAACTTTTAGATAATTTTTCTTCAATATTAAACCATATAGAGAAAACATTAGGCCCACTCAAGATTGAATCTTCGAATGTTTTCTCTATGATTTAACTATTTTCAGAGCAATATTTTGTTGTGAAAATGCCAGCAAACCGGCTTCAAATTTGCGCTATACTCTATTATTATAGTAGCCTACATAGCCTACGTTATCTGACTTAATTCAGAGTGAAAATTTTATTGTGAGACAGATAATAATATTAATTTTAATAATATAAGTCATGAGCCAAAGTCTGTTGTACGGTACGCTTTTTAGGAGTGAAGTAAACTTTTTTAGAAGTCTAGTATACAGTATTACGTGTATGCTAAGGGTTATCAGTCAGGCCCCAACGTTCAACAGTACGGAATGGCCGAGAGCGTAAAGGCGTAATACATCAGTCAGAACTCAATGCTCAGTGAACAAACATGATCTAGGTTCGAATCTCGGTCAATGACTTTTTTTTGTCGATGAATTTCGACTTTTATTACCTATTTTTTATATTAGTTACCGTAATTTAAATTTCAATCAATTTTTTAGATATATTTTGAGACAAAACTGTGAAATATGCAATTATATTAACTTTTTCATCACATTATTTCAAAATAGTAATGAAAATTCTATTCATCCATCTATCCATGATATTGCACCGGGCGCAAAGCTCGCGCCTAATATTAATAGTATAAAAATATGGTCATTATTGTAAATTATTAATTAGTAATATTGAAATTAATTGACAGTAAAAGTTGTCATAACCAAGATTCAAACTATCAAATAGGCTGTTTGAATTTTATTTATTTTTAATTTCTTATATATTGGGAAGTTTTTTTTGGGTGTGGCGAAAAATAGCGTTCGCACCATGGGCAAAAATGTATTTCCGGCTCTCAATCTTTTCTAGTCCTCGGCCTACGGCCTCGGACTTAAAAACCGATTTCGAGCCGGAAATATCTCATTTTCGGCCCTAGGTGCGAAATATACTATTTCACATTACTTTCATTCATGTCAATAAACTAATATACAGAACTGAACACCGAACTCTACATTGTCCAATTATTCTTCTATTAATGATGAATGGCTATAAAATAATAGTAATGGTAATGATAAAATTGTGTTAATGAGGATATCAATATTCCTCAATAAGTTGAATAAGCTATTGTCAAAAAAATAATCTATGGCAAAAAATATACGGTAATAATGAATGTCTTTTGAGTCCAATTATAACATTATTTTTATTTCAAGAGATACGTAAATAAAGCGTCCAGCACGTTTATTTTATAACTCAAATAAGAATTTAACGTCTATGTCTAACAACGTGATGTTTGTAAACAGAGACACGCAGTTATGAAAACAAGAGAGATATCGCGCTTTTGATAAGAGCTTTTTTGCCGGCCATGCCAAGGCCTCGGCCGACATTTTCATAATTGCCGGCTTTCAACTGTAGCCCAGTTAGTTCCAACATCATCGAATAGATGGCAGCACTTGCTTGAAAAGTGCTTGTCTGCTTCACCCCCACCACGAACCAGAAACCAAAGTCAAGTGTAGTCAGTAAACCACTTGTTGACACACGATTTTTCTATTCGTTGAAGTTTTTATTTGTGATTAATTATAATGTTAATTCATCATTGTTTGTTATTTATAAACGTTAATAGCCTAGGCCTTCTGGTATCTGGTAGACTATGTTATAATTCTCTTTCTGTAAATATTTCTTTTTTTGTACAGTATATTCCTTAATGGAATTTAATAGGTAACATACAATTTCCAAAGTTGATGTATTTAACTGGAATAGCCCATTCTTAAAATGTTTAGTCTTTTTTATAACATTGTAGAGATGTGTTTATGCCAATTTTGAGAGGTTGGTTTTTCATAATATAATGTAGATGAGTTTATTGTTGAGCTGTTTTTCGTACAAGTGTAGGAAATCCCTTTTCCAATTCTTTGTGAGTTGGCCTTCTAGCCTGTATTTGTGAGTAGGTCACCATGTGTCTTTCTTCCCTGCTCTGTGCATTCATCTCAATCTTTCTGCGCAAGTGATGGCCTTGCTAGAAAGACAGGAAAACGTGAATTCAGGTAATGAATTGCTAATGGCTCTCATTCAGCAACTTTCAATTACGAGAAATTTGAAAAATGAGCAGTGACAGGCGATGAGAGCCGCCTATTTGCTCTCTGAATGAGTAAGAGAGACTGCTCAAATAGTGCTACGCAGATGTTGGCCATTTTTTCTCCGGTCGACACCTTTGCAATTCAAATTGGGACCGCTTCGCTGTCGACGATCATCTGAGACCGATGCTGCCTCCATGTAAATTTCTCGCGAGTCTTTGCCGCTTCATTTGCATTCATTATTCATTTATTTGCTTGGATACGTTGCTTGAAAGAACTGAACTAAGTCTGTGGTACGATTAAAATCTCCTTGTTTCTTCATAGAAAATCAGTGTTAGAAAAAAGCGATTGTTACCTTACTCTCATTCATTATTATTTCTTTACATATATACTTAAATAAATGAGAATAATTAATCAAATACTGTACCAAGAAACCATTTTGCGAATCTTTGACTTATGCTTGTGGATCGATTTATGTCAGATCCAAGTCACACTTATTCAAACATTTTTATTGTAAACTAGCTGTCGCCGGGTCAGCTTGTTTACAATAAAAATGTTTGGAACTTCGTACCGCCAAATAGTTGATGCATCTCATGACAATCTTTAGCTGGATGCACAGTGCACACCTCAAAATCTATACCTAACCCATACTAACAATCCTCAAATCCAGTCCATCCTATTATTTTTTACTGACCAAATAATCAGTTCAGCATACTCTTCCATGTGCGTGTACGATAAAATCGTAACTGACAAATCAATTGATCACGCATATCATTAATCGACGTGTAGGCTAGTTTAAGCTATGCTATCTTTTTGCATAAATCATACGTGCTCTCCCATTCACTCCTTTCACTTACTCAAAGCATGCAGGTGATTTAAAACTTTTATAAAAAAATCGAATGCGTGACCTTGGAAGATAGCTGGAAAATTAATTGCTTCACAAACTTTTTAAATAATTGGTGAGTGACGATGAACCCTGATGTCGGAATTATAATTGGAGAATCGAGGAATCAATTGTACAAAATTTATTACTTTTATCAGTAATAACTTCAAGTACCAACTTTTATTAGAAACTTGCTGGTAACTCGTGCTCCGCAAGGGTTCAAATAAAAACTTGACCTACTGAAATCTTGAAGAATTAAAAATCGGCCTATAAGCCTGATTGATTGAGAAAGATTGACTAAGTCTGAGTAAGTAACTGAATATATGTGAATAATAACTAAAACATGTAATAACTGTAACTAATATAAATGTAACTGATATTTGAATAAGTAACTGACTTCGGGGGATTTTAATGGATTTCATTTATATAGATAATTATCCAACCCCAAAATAAATAATTTACTTGAAATAAATTAATTCTAAACACTGGAGCACAATTATTTGAAACAAAGCAATGTCTTTAACCTGAGGCCGCACTGCTGGATGGCTACACACAGAACATTCATTTTGTTTTTAGTTAAGAATATAATACATGGGTGCAAGGTACCTAGAATGTATTCTAGGTACATTGCATGGGTGATTTTGGAGAAGCACACACTCTTGTCTACTATCTATAGAGCAAGTATACTTTACTCAAAACTCCCCCAACACATTAAAGACATTGAAACACGGTACATAGGCGTATACAAACGCCACATTAATAGATGGCTATTGGAGGTTGGTAGGATAAGAATTTTAGATTTTCTTAAATCAAATTATACTTTTTGATAAGACTAGCCTTAATGCATGCTGAGTCGGTTGGCCATTGTTCTGATCCGTTTCTCTTGTTCTTGGCTTGACAGTGAGTTTTCTGCCCCTCATTCATTTTTCTCTCTCTTCTTCTTCTTCACTTCATACTTCATTTTTCCATCTCTCATTTCAGTCTTTTCCATCTTTCACATATATTGTCATGTTTGTTATTATGTTAACTTATTATGAACTATTGTCATTATGAACTATTCAGATTGCTACTCTTTCCTGCACACAGGCATTTTGCCCATGCATGGAAAAAATGTATTATTTTTTATTTGAAATGTATTTTGTTCGTAACATGATATAAATAAATAAATCTATCGACGGCTGTTGGATGAAGCAATGATTATAACAGCTGATTTTTATTTCTAGCCAGCTCTCAAATCTACTCCCATAAGGATTACATGTAAACTTTGAAGGACAAATGAAAGAGTCCTGAAGTCGGATTATAAATTTGATAGGCCATAAACCTGGTCCTGAACATAACGAACACAACTAAAAAATCATCAAATTCGGTGCACACATAAAAAGTTATTGAATGTCAAAATTTGAGGCTCGATTTTTATTTATATACCAGATTATAATGACAGTTTACATTTTGCCTATTGGCATGTCTGTTCAATTTGAGTTTAATTAAGAAATAAACCCTCTGTTACTATATTTTGTAATTGACAAGTCACCAATCAAATGAGTAGTACTGAAATGTGATGTAATACACTTTATTGGGCTAGTTGTTTTCTCATTTCAGTTAACACATGTATGGTATGAGGAAGAGAACATCCTTAGAAACACCAGAATCAATGAATTCTGAACATTCTTGTACAGAATTGTCAGTTATCAATCGTTCTACACTAAAATATTACAATGTATCCGTTTATTACGCAATTTCTCATAAGTTGATTTATGAATTCACCCGAATTCAAGACGGGTGAAGCTATTGCAACAACCACTTCAATCATGGCTGTCTCATACACAAAGGGCAATTCTCAAAGGAAATCATACGATGCACACAGCCAGAGCAAAGGAAGCTTGTTGATGCTACTGTTCTCAAAACTCAAAAACAATACACTCATGCGATTGCAATAATTTCGGAAATTCCTAATCCTGAACCTATATAAACTTACCCCTAATACTGTTTGATTTGATCA
This sequence comes from Nilaparvata lugens, assembly GCF_014356525.2. Lineage (NCBI taxonomy): Eukaryota > Metazoa > Arthropoda > Insecta > Hemiptera > Delphacidae > Nilaparvata > Nilaparvata lugens. The sequence continues at coordinate 69,788,672 of NC_052504.1, read as the reverse complement.
TTAATCAATCCTCAATACGAGACAATACCATGTTTCCAATAATACCAGGCATATTTTCTTAAATAGTTATAAGCTAAAGTAGGATGGATAAAGAAACTGCCATACGTAAAAATTGGAGGAAGACAGGTAATATGGGGTTCAGGAATTGATTTATTTCCAATTTTGGCCTATTCCAGATATAATAACATTTTGTATACTAATATTTCATACCGGTATCGGTAGTAGGTACAGTATATTATAATAATATATCCCGATATGCAATAAGTATGAATTTTATGTATTATCCTGATTATGCTATACGTTCAAGACAAACTGTTTTTGGAGGTGGGGATATTTTTTTAAGAAATAATTTTTTATGTAAGCAAACTAAAAACGTCTCTCAGGCAAAGTTTTCGATGGAGGGTCAATGCTCTGATAGACCAGATTTCTCGTTGAAAACCACAAAATCCCGTCAGTTGCAGCCAATTTAGCAATTTCAGGTGATTCTTCATACTTGTCTTAAGATCATAGTTTTGTTTTTCACAATGGAATTATTTTTGCTGTTAGTCTAGTTACACACACATCGATTTTCGTCATTACGATCGAATTCTATTAAATTGAACATAACTTGACAAACGCATAATGTTTTAGTCCACACATCATGTGTTTACCAAGTTCCGTTAAGTCTGGTAAAATTTATAAGGACTAAAAAATCTTACGTAAAAAGTCGATGTAAGAAACTCATTAACTGCTGCTAATCGTTGAGAATCGCTATTTTCTCATTGATATTTCCTACAATCTGTTTTCTCAGTCTGACTTGAATCCTCTCTCACCCTTTTTCTTCTCTCTCCTTTGTCATGATGATGATGTAAAACCTTGATCAAAGCCAGACGTTTTTCTGATTACCATGAACTGAGATAACCGTTCTTTATCGCTAATAAATGTAGCTAAATAAATATTATTTAAAATAATAATGCGGGTAATAGGTAAATACAAATATTAAAAAAAATTCAAATAATTATTATGTTGTTTCCGACGGTGGTATAGATGAATCACTTGAATCACAAACTTGCAATATGTAAACCTAACAAAGGTGCAGTGTTGATAAGAAGTTGAATGCATTGTTGATAGATATAGTGAAGTCTATTGTTTTATGATAACAATTTCGAGGTTGTCAGGAGGTGAACACGTTGAGTCACGTCAGCTGTCAGTTTGAGTAGCGTCGGGGCGCGGGGCCAAGCCTTGGGACGCATGCTGTCACCTGTCACTCATTGTCCCACCACTCACTCCCAGTCTGGGTCATTGAGCTCTGCTAATTCAAATAACTTCTTTGCCTCTCACTGCTAAAGCCGAGAGGCAGTTCACTGGATACGATATTCACCTTCCAAATCGTTCATTTGATACGTGTAACTCGTTGAATCTTGAGGAGTTAACTTCCTTCAAGGCACTTATGAGTTATTGACTTCAACAATTATTATTAATAATATTTTTTCAATAATTTTTTGAAATTACGAAACTATTGATTTTACTGTCTCCAACCGAAAATAGTCAGATGGAAATTGCATCCCAACGTTGCCAATTAGTCAGATATATTTTTAAAATATTTATTAATTCTCTTTTTCAATCAGCCGTGGACAATGTTGATCAACTCTTATTTGGCAACGTTGTACTTATCTGTTCCAATTTCCATCGAATTATTTACGTTCGGTTGACTATAGTACTTCAAATTTTATCATTCGATGATAATTCTTGGTTGATTATTGAAATCAGTTCAATGGATTTCAGTCTTAATAATGCTCAAACCTTGATAATTCTATGAAAATCCAGGAATATAAAAAATAATCTTTTGTTTCTCTTTTGGTATTTTGTTCGGCAGGATTGTACAGTACTTTGAAATGAAAATGTTTGATATTTTACTTCCATGCTGAAGAGAAACACTATTGAGTTTGAGCCTACTGGTTCACTCGCAATATCTGTTAAGATTTGTGTTATAATTAATGAATGTATTTTGGTTACGTATTATATTATACATCGTTTTAAATTTGACCAACCACAATAGAATATCTCATCCTGACCCCTAGTAAGAGAGAATCGTTTGCACAAAATGGCGTCTCTGATCGCTGACAAAAATAATATCGCAGAAGAAGCAGGGGTTTCACAATGCTCCATAAAAGGAAGAGTAAATTCGTAGAGATAAGACTAGTGTGAGCTCGAATGTGGTGTGCAAGCCAAATTTTCTATATAAGTAGAAGAAAGAAAGGAGAAGAAAGAAGTTTGGAAGAAAACGTTACTGGATCGAAGCTGGAGGTAGAAGAGAAGAAGTAATGTGATTGGAGGAGAAAGAGAGATTGTGACCAAGCAATATAGTCGAGAAGACATCGGAAACTGGGGTCAATTTGTTTCTGAACGTGAAACGCAATACAGTAATCCTCTTTCGGTGGCGATGGCGAATGCTAGCAAGGTGTTGGCCCGAATGCGTATCTGTGGCACTGTCGACTAATAGGGTGAGATCGTGTTAAGCACTCATCTGCTCCACAGAGAAGAAGAGTCGAAGTAGAATCCTTCTACTTTGTGTCTGCTCCCAGGAGAGCGATGAGCTCCACAATGAGACGATGGAAATCGCTTCGATTGTCGTCAGTCCTCCAGTTGAGGTTCAGACAATCTCATCATCGTCTACTCACTCACTCACCTCATTGTCTCACCCACAAAATGTTGATGGAATTACTACTCTCTCTGTCTCGACTTCTTGTTTCGAACATTGTAATCAGCTAATGGCAGAATTGAAGGTCTCAGCAACTACATTGATGTTCGTGATTTATCACCGATCCAATATTGATCACTTGCAACTTATAGTCAAATTGACTTCAGCGCGTTAAACTGAACAAGAAAGCATTTTTTTTGTCATCGCTTAGATTATTTGGAAAGAAAATATTCACCTGATTTAGGATACAAGAATCTGAAACTCCATTGAATATTGTCAATCATTGCCATTACAGAAGTTTCTCCCTGGATATTGTTATTCATTTACAAAATGCTAAGCTAATATTCATCCACATACGAATAAGTATAGATTATATCTCCAGATTTTCCTCTTTTGTTGTAGGCTACTGAAAATTGTGTATAATTAAAGCTTATTTGTTTAAGCGAATTCAGTGTTTTGCTCAGACACCGAGACATAACTTAGCTATGCAAAATCAGTATAGAATCCAGGAATATTTTAACATAATTTAACTTCATAATGAGTTAATAATTGAATAGGCTTTCAACTTGTGAATGTGAACTTTATTTCTACACTTACCTTTAGTTCATGTTGGAATGAACCAGTGTGGCACTGAGCCAGCCAATTACTTATTGTGGTAATTTTGCAGCGGCTAATAGACTCATTGAATTGCGATTATCGGAAGAAGTGAACTTATAAAGTTGTCTTCTCAGTTGGCTGCTTAATCATTGAGCTCGATTAAGTGTATCGATGTTGTGCTGGGAATTTCAATTACTCACTGTGGCCGTGGCAGGGCAGGAGATAGATGGGTTACGCTGCCCGAACCTGAAACTCTATTCATCTTCTTATCCTGTCAGACATCAGCTGGAAAGGCGCTTGTTTGTCCTTTGCCCTTGCAGGCCTCTGCCCAGCGCCCAGTGCCCACCCTATGCCTATGCTCTCACGAGGCTCAAGTCGATAACATGTCACATAATCGTCCGAGAGATTGATACTCGCCCGTTTCTCAAATGCCAAACTTCAAAGTAAGGCGCTCTGCTATTTCTAAAAGCTCCGTCCTCTGCAGACTTCATACAGTAGCTACTCAAAATAATGGAAACTCTGAGGTGAATTGTGGCACCTTTCATGTAATCACACATGTAGAACCGTATTTTAAAAAATCACTCTATTAATTAGAACAGTATTTGTATTGTGTGTATTGTAGCCTACTCATAGTAGTAAGCAAGTTTTTCAAACTTGTTTGTTCTGCTTTATAATTCTTGATAAGTCACACTTCTGTATGTATAGTGAACATTGAAGAAGTCCTCTATTGAAATTCATTTGAAAAATGTTATCAATCAAATGACATTTTGCTAAGAACGTGTTACGTGTTAGAAAAAGTGTGACGGAACTCTGAAATAACTTTAGTGAATCATATTTCTGTAACCACTAATGCTGAAGAAACAATAGATATTAAGCATATTTTACTATATTCATCTCTAAATGAAATGATTTATAGGTAAATTATTCATTCAATAGTTTTGCAGCTTCTTTCTTCGTGAAAATTGTTTTTTATATTAGTGAAGTACTGAAAATCTTTCTTCATAGATCACAGAAATGAGGGTTGATTTGTACTAGCTAATACAGTCGTGATCAACTAGTGATCCTCTATGTTGGTTATGTTTGCAAGGAAAATTTAGGCTACAGAGCAAGAAGAACCTTGGAATTGAACTTAGAGGGTTCAGAAACTTATCTGGTAGGATTGCCGGCTTCATTGGAAGTGTGAAATGACAGCTGTCCTACCTGTTCTGTTTCTTCCGTTGTACTAAACCGAACATTATGAATAATGTAGGAACTTGAAAGACGATGGAAAGATCACTCAAACTGCCTTCTTTTCTTATTGAGTTTGATTTATTTTGATGTGAACACTGCCACAGAATGAACACGTAACATCTACTGTAGTATCAAACAACAATATTATTTTTGTGAATAGTCAATAGTGAAATGTATGATGCTGTATAAATAATAATATTAAAAAACCTCATTTCTCAATAAAATCTAAAACCAGGACATTTATTTAATCGCGCTTCTATGGCAATTATTCCAACGACAATGACCATTACTCGATGAATTTATTATTTATGAATACACTTTTAATTCTTTAATAGTTCTATAAGTTAAAAATTAGGCGGAAACATGTTCCTATCAAGTTCAATTACGCTTCATAGGCTTCCTAGATGCTCTAGGTTTTTTTGGAAATTATAAAAGTTTCATCTGTATAGATAAACTTCCCATCATTCTCAACCTTATCCCGCATACTTACCATATAATAAGGTCTGTATCTGTATACGGATTTAGAAGTAATAAATTCCTCAATTTCCACGTCCCATTATATTACTCTTTAATATACCACAATTTTCTATTGATAGATAATTTTCATGACAAGGTAGGAGAAATCAAATAGTATACTAGTGGATAATCTCAGCCATCCTCAATCGTTTTTTCCTCATGGAATAATGTCTTCCATTTTTAAACCTTTTAGGCCTTGTAGTCTGCTTCATTACGGGAGCATGATATCTGTGTCATTCATTCTCTCCTCTCTTCATGGCTGCCTCAAAATATCACAAATCAAACTTACTTAATCGTTCGTTGCCAGCCTCTGATCTTCTTATGCGGTTCACTTTAGGTTGCACCATTAATTTTTTAAATTTGGAGTTCATATTTTTTCAATTTTATTCATGACAGGTTGCTGCTTATAACGACTAGCTCACGAGGATAAGTACGTGTTGAAAACGTTCATTCATATTACTCCTCGAGTGTAATGGAAGGTTGAAGGTCTTGGCTGATAACGAATTGATAGTAATTACATAATAACATAGCCATGTAATTGGATGCAGTTTTGCATCTGATGAAACGATGTGCACAAGGCAAATGATCAACTGCAATCAATAGCTTTTTCGCAATGTTGACTTCCTCTTTTGAGGCGCAGTGCTAATCGCGGTGGTGTCTTGTTGAGTATGATGAGTGTGGAGGAGGGGGTGGTGGTTTTGGTGGCGGAGGAGGGTGGTCAAGTTACGTGACGTGATGTTGGCGCCAGATCAGCGGCAATCAGGCAATTAGAGTCGCCACCGTCGATTGATGGCGCTCCTTATCTCCACAATTAATTTGTAACCAGCCCCATTATCATTGAGCAGAATGCGAACGGCGCGCCGCCGCTTCCAATGTAAATACAATGGCTAATTGCTACGTGATCATGCTTCTAATGGACAATTACTCCATTGACAACCTCTACCATTACCTGCTTAATTCTCCTCTTCTAATTAAATATATGAGAATAATATGTTCAAGGTACTTTCGTATTATTGATTGTAATTGTTTGTGTACAATTCACGGCTTCTTATTAAACATCTATTTTTTATTTCCTACGTCTGAATAATCAGTGCTCAAATCAATATACTCTGATAACTGAACTCTTCGAAATGTGTAAAATATTGCAGGTGTAATTTTCCGCTGAAGAGTTCCAGTAGTATGTATATGATTTTCTCTTTTATGATGATTAATTGATTGGATATTCTGTATCATAAGTGATTCATTGTTTAAAACATTTTTACAAATAATATTTGTAAGGTGTGAAATTTTATAGTAGGCTTTCCATAATTTCCCATGACAAAGTACTGTTTTTAATAGTTTATTATATTTGCTGATACAGTAAATCAATTATCTTTTAGATCAAGTTATATAGGTGTGCACAGTTATCGTATTCACACTGTAATCTGTATTATTTTCGCCATTGAGAGGCTTCATAAAAATTTTAACCTGTACATCAACTCTTATTCCCAGATTTGCAATGTAAACAGTTATGTAAACAATGTTATTTAAAACAGTTATTTACAAGCAAACATTAATTGAAACCCTCCAAAACAAAACAGCCTGAAAATTTCGTCCTATGTCTCCCAAGTGTCATTAGTTATAATAATTAATAGAAATATCAATATTTAGAACATGTTTATTCTAAGTACTTATTTTCTTATGCTCCATGTGAAATATTTTCCTCAAAGGAAACAAATACCGTCCAATAAACTTCTCTTATCAGTCACACGAACACTGAAATTCATCGTTATCTGTTGAGGTACAACTAATATGTAGTGCACTTGACGTAATTAAAGGTGCGGCGCTAGTTTATGCAGTCAGCTAGACAGAGATGCTGCACAAATTGCATACAGTCGCCGATGCAGGCGGCACACGCCCTAAGTATGCTCTGCCGGCTGCCGGCCTTGGCCTTGAACTTTGACAACAATCTGGAACATAACTCGCCCTCTAAACCGTCCGATGTTTATTTATCACTGACAGTCATTGAATTATGACTGTGACCTCCAACTGACTAAAGCGCATCCTATAAATTAGAATAGCAATAGTTCGCTTACGTCATTTTAGATGAAAAAACTGCAGCAGAAGTCGTGCAAAACACGACGGAAACGAGCATTATTGAAATTCAAGCGTTCCAATGACCGTTTAGTGGAAAATGACCGGTTAAACTATACAACGCCTTCATATTACTGACCAGCGCCCATTAATCTCATTCCCCGTCACGTCATCCTACAATTGTTTCCATCAATTGGCCGGTCATTTATCATGCTCACCGATCACAAATAATACAATTTAATGGAAAACTCGCCGTGAGAGTTGCAATCTGTTTCTCACAGTATGATTGCTCCAGCCTACAAGCATCATTCCATCATTCTGTTAAATTAATGGATCAATGCCAACATTGTTTAACTTCACTGTATTCAATTACAATGATCTTTGATTAATGTACCTTCATGTCACATAATTCATTTTCTCATTAGATAAATTCTTATAGTATCTATGTTGCAACAGGAAATTGAAATTTCAAATGGAAAATTCACTTTTCCCTTTCCATTTTATAGACTGATCTCTTTTGTAATTATTTGACTTTATATTTTATATTTAATTATTAACTATATATACTATCAAAAACAATAAGGATGAGTTCACAGATAGATATTTAAGGAATAGAGGAATCTTCCATAATCATTTCATTCACATTATCAAAAAATAAATACAGTAGTCTGTGATATTTTCATTGAAAAATACTCTGATTCAATATGAAATTACTGTAATTCAAATCATGATTTAAATATAATTCTTTGGTCTCATAGAACTGTGGGTGAATATTTCCTTGGCTCTTGGTTCTTTCGGCCTGGACGAGATTCTTCCAATTTTCTGTCCTATTATTATGTTTTCCTAACCAGTAAATAAGCATTTCTCATCTAAAAACATCATAAACTAGCAAAAAATAACAGCCTCCAAAATAACACTAGGGGATCATCTTCACTCCGGAATAACAATAAAATGTGAGAAGCTGTAAACGTGATGGAGGAGTCAGTCAGGTCCAGCAGCTAGGATGTGTTCTCTTTAATATCTCGTTTATCTCCTTGCAAAGCTCGTAAAGCGTTCGTTCAAGACGTAAATGTCAGCAAGTAAAATTGTAATGGCTAGTTTGGCACGACCATACAACCAACTGAAAGCTGTAGGACTCACCATAACCCAGGTGTAGGACTTGTCTAATGCTTTCTGTAGGAGTAGGCCTACAGATCATGAGTCTGGATGACTTGCAGTGCAATCTGCTAGAAGACAAATTCTACAAATAATATTACTAGAACACTAGTCAATCTGAATAATGGCAGTATTCATGAAGCAAAATATATATATTTATCAAGTTGCACTTCCTACGATTTTTGGCTAGAATTGATGTTGATTTTGACTTTAACGCAGAAAGATTCATCGATTGGGTAGCTGTTTCTTCTTTTGCTATCATCACAGATAAGACAAACTATTTAGTTATCCACGCTATTATGAATGTATTCTCCGTGCCATAATATAATAATATTTTTCAACTGACCTTTATCGGAGTTTGTCATCCTCAATACATCTCTCATATCACTTGACCCATAATGCCTTCTATGTAGTATTATCCCCTCTTATTCCTGCAAGTAAGACAAATCTATGACTTGTTTTCATTTTGAATGAGACACTCCGATCCAGATTATCTCCTAAGCACTCAACTAAGCTTAATTGGAGTTTTTCATCTTGAATGAAATACATCCATCCATTTCATGTGCTAAGCTTATAATCCCAGCTTTCGAAGATGGAGACTTGAATGGAATGTGACTTGGCGCAGTGTAGTATCAAATTAATTTACAATTTATCAGTAACATACTTGAAGAATTGTCTTGAATTTCAAGTTTAAGGTAATTGAGTACTGTCCCATTTTTTAAGTTATGACGTCCGTAAAGTACTCACTTTTATCAGTGTGATTAGGCTTCACAAAATTTATGTAATCTCATTCCAGATATTTTACCATAAACCTTGAGAAAATTATTTTTCAACCCAAACAAATTTTATTATGAAACAATCTACCTAGCATCCGTTTTCCAACAATGGAACAATGAATGTGGTATCAGAATTATTCTGGAAAGAGAAAAATAAGTAGGAGTCACCTTTATGCTAATGGATTGAACAATATCGTTACTCTTGACCTTATTTGTCGAGAAATAACCTTTACATAAGATAACATAAAAAGAGGAGGTGAAACCTACAGCTCACTGATAATATGTAAATGGACTGTTCACGATCCTTTGAATGAAAAACAGCTCGGTGAATAGAATAAGCTAGTTGAAGAAAGGATGGAATTATCTATTTTGGTTAGGCTTTTTTGTCGTAAGAAATTATAGGTTTTAATCTCTCAATTACAAAACTCAAACTAATTATGATTTATTGAATTCAAACTGACAGTTGAATCATTTATTTCATTGAAAAGAAAATTATATTGGAAGTATTTTGTAATTTCATTTATCAATGATTATTTCTTATCAACCAATATTTTCTATCAGCTAACTTGTAGCTGTAGTTGTAAATGAACGAACGTCAACTCCATCCAATTATGACACAAATAATTAAGTACTGAACTGAATCGCTTATATTCAATTGCTCTCAATTATTAGATATCATTTCAAATCTTACTTGTTAGATGATGTTAAAAATAATGCTTCAATATCAATCCCCACAATTATTCAGAACAAACTATTGGAGTTCATTCATGTTGCCATTGCAGCATTTCATCTCAACTGCATAATAGATGAATGGATAACATTGTATGGTACCCAGTTTGTGACCTTTCAGAATTGACGCCAACTAATTGGCATTATCACGAGTCGAATAAAATATTATACTGACCCATATTCTGACCCATTTCAATTGGCGCCAGCTCATTTGCATAATCTGGATAATATCAATAGTCAAGTTCACTAGATCAAATAAATTAGTAATAAGGAAAAATGCTGAAACTTGTGAAATCGTTGTATATGTATACAGAGGAAGAACCGATAACAATTGCCTTATCAAACAGTCGACTTTCCAAGAGAAAATAGCTGGATTGACTTTTTGAATTCCGAATACATTTTTCATCGGAACCGTGATTATTGTGGGAGTACATTTTGTACCTTAACCCTATCATTATCTCACTTTCGAAAAGCCGGGGTTCATAGAACTTCTCATAGTATTCTCAATGTGAGGGCTTCACTGCTTCACTACTAACACGTCTCTAACTAAATGAAAATATTTTCCGGATGTTATAAGTAACGCCCACAGCAAACTTTCATTCTCATTTTGAGTCGCTTTTGCCATCGGCCTCCCAGAACATGATTTCATCTTCCACTTTAAATGAAAGTAATAGGTCTTATACTTAATAGAAAGTATAGTTCCTTGATGGTTCAGGATCTATCTAGAATATGATGCCTACAATTTTCCCCATTATTATTACCAAAGAGTATTACAATATCATTATTCCTTAATATCTTTCTTCTCTGCCCCTTAACTCAAGAATGTTGAGAAGTACTTAATCATTTTCCAAAAAGATTTAATTCATTTAAGTATTATTTTACTATTAATCATTTTATACTTGGCATGCAGCTATCAGAGCATCGAGCGAACAAAGAACTGTGGAACTGAGAGATTCTTCATAGTAGTTAATTGAATTTGATTGATAATTTGAATATTTTAATTGTGTTTAGGTTGATTGGCCGAATTCAAGCTGGCGTCTCACGGCGGAAGTGGAAGCGGTCGCTCGGCTCCATCGCCATCGCCGCCTGTCCTCTGGTCCACTCGTCGAAAACCAGGTGAGTCTGCTTATCTGCTTATCAATTATTTAATTATTTATAAATCATTTTCAGTTATTTATCATCAATTATTGATCTTATTAAAATATAAGTATTTCTCCACTCTGATAAGGGAACTACTCTTGAACTCTTTATCACCGGCACCTGAAGATTTTTAGAACCTGAAAATTTGTTGATTCTCCACTTCTGTCAATCTTTACAAAATATGTTGGTACTCTTTCCAAAAACACTGATTCAATTCGAAATTGAGCTATTTCAAAAATGAAGCTATTGAAACTGTATAAGTTGAAAGATCTCATTTGACTGCACAGAAGTTTGCCCTTCGAACGTTTGAAAGCGATGTTGTCGAGTTCAAGAACTGAAACTCATTTTGAGAGGAACGTACTCTGGAGTCTTGCACAAATCGCATTTCATTAGACTACACTCAACGCACTGTGCACTCAGTCGAAATGAAAGCAATTTTTGCAGAAAGATATAACGGGAGCCTGGGGTGGGAGTGAGACGGAGTGGGAGAGAAAGAGATCGAAAGGAAAAGTCGGCCTCAATTCAAATTGCTGATTACTTGGGAAAAGGTTGGCTGACGACTGCGATTTGAATCACCTCATTATAATCATTCGTCTCTCTCTTGCAGCCGTTGTTTTCTCATTTATTCATCTTGTGGAAAAATTGTCCTGAATATTAGGAGGTCGCTGCGGTATCATCGTGGTTCGTTTTCTCTGCAGAGGTTCATTATTTCGTCTACTAGTCTCGCCCAATTCTTCATCCCAATTCCATCATTATTGGCGCTTACTCAATTCAGAGCTCATAGACAATTTTCTGATCAGTTATTTTTCTCATTTGGGTTTTAGCAGACAAGTTGATTGAATTTCTACCTTTTTCAAGACATAATCCAATTTGATTCTCATCCTGATATCAATTTGCCATTAAAATGTCTTTTCCAAAAACCTTTTCTTGTCGTCTCATATTGCATAAAAACGTGTCTCCGAAATAGAATATTCCCTCTGATAAGATCATGATCATTCAAACCAAAAATATTTTTACAACTTTTAAATTTCTTTTATTTCTTTAATTTCAGTCATGGATTATCATAAGTAGCCTATTTACTATTAAATATTGATTACACTCATATCTAGGAGCATCAATACCAATTCAATATGGATATCAATGGGTGTCCATCAATCATCATCAACCAAACAATGGGCCTTCCAGTCTCTGAATGTGTGCACATTGTGAATACTTGACCAATATCTATTATTGTGTATTTTGATAGGTATTCTCATTCTGGAATTGTAAATACTGTATATAACTTTCAATGTACTTTTATCATGTACTCAGATCATAAATATGTGAGTAACTTAACTGCGAACTTTGTAATATGTATTTCATGTTACTGCATGCTACTACTGTATTCCACTTGATCGGTTTTCAAGACAAGTTGAGACTATATTTCCAGTTCGTAATTCTTAATAATTTCCTGCTGAGTAATCCTAACTTACTGTAACATTTTGTATTGCAACATTTTTATTGAAATGTATTGTAAGTAACACACATTTACAAGTTACATTTTTTCTCTCTTCCATGCATTTTCAAGCTCATATCGGTGTAGTGTTGCATCTAACAAGCTTACATTCTTGCCATTAACATTTTTCGTTTAGTCAATAATGTTGAGAGAAAATAATTTTAGAGAGGAAGTTGCCTCACTAGTGAGGTTGAGGAAAAATAGCAGCTGTCCGGGTGTACTGAGCTGCCTGCTGCCTGCTGCCTTCATCTCAGCACTTGCAACTCAATCCCGGTCTGCTCTTGTTTCAGAATAATAAAAATTCGTTTAGTATTCAATGAGGCACACGGGCTCTGCTCTTACGAGAATCTGCCACGCGAGGTTTATGAAATTCGTGTCTTTATTCCCTTGGCTTTCGGTAGCTTCTCGGTAAAGACGCAGAAAATATTAAATAAGACATTGTTGAAAGCCATTCGCGGAAAATTTCGTATTCAACCTTCGAAAGCCATTAATAATATCGATCCAAAAAATGATAATACTTCCTGTGCGTTAGAGAAAATGAAACGTCTGAGGCAAAAAATTTAACTTTGTCGCTGTAACTAAAAAGAACAAAATTATACTGAAAATTTAACTCTCTTCCAGCTTCATGTGATTACAATGTTTCATAGTAAATGCTTAGAAGTTGGTCCCCTACTCAAAACTTGTAAAGCGTAGTATAAACTTAGTTTTTGATAGGCACGAAAAGTGTATTACTTATATTACCGTACTGTATAAATAGATTACTCAAGACAAATAATAATGGAAAATCTATCAATCCCGCTGACGAATACGTGTTTAAATAATGAAGGTGGTTCAATAATAACTTTAACAATAATAATTTTTTGCAGTGTGATATAGAGGCTTCCCTTCAAAAAACAGCATTAACATATGTACAGTTCAAGACTGGAAAAGATAAAAATGTATTACTTAAGTGATTATCATTCTGTGATGTAATTTTATCTTAGCTAATAAGAGTCATTATTGTATGGCTTTCAGGTTACATTGTGTTTAATATTGTGATGAATCTTTCAAATAGATCTCATGAAAAGAGAGAAAAATTGTGATTACCTTTTAAAATGAAAGAATTTGCTAAAGGAATAGTTAGCGACCGAGCGATAAAGCTTACTTATCAATAACTGTATATTTGATAAGAGTACCGTTCTGTACTGAATATTTTTCTAGGAAAATTATTCAATAAAATTATAATTATTTTGCAAATAAAGCACAAATTATTTACGAATTGCTCATTGATTTTGAGGTTACACTTTGTTTACTATCGATCAGATGTTTTTAAAACAGTTCGAACGCAGCTGACTAATTCAAAGTATTGTCAAATGTCACGCTGGCTTCACGTAAGATATAATACCATCTCTAAAAATTAAAACTATCCATAAAGGATCAAGAATTTCAAATAAAAAAAAATAAAATGTATGTGTTATCGTTGAAATTATTTATTATTTAAGAAATTATATTATATGTCAGGTCTTATTGTAACTAAATAGGTCATAGCATGAAATTATATTATTGATAAAATGGCAGAAATTAATTATAACAGTCTCAAACCTAATAAAAATTGTATAAGAATATTAATTTATTAATGATTTAATTCAACTGAACCACATGGTAATTAAATCTCTTTGGCAGGTCTAAGCCAATCACAGTGCATAGAAATAGCACCAAGAAGGTGATCGTTTGAAAGCAACACATGTTAATCTATTATCAGACAACAACCCTGCCTTATCATTTACGCTAGCACATGTACATTGTATGAGAGGAACTATGTCTATAAGATTAAGCAGTTTTAAGAATTACATGAATTAAATTATTATTGTAATTAAAGGAATTGTATTCTACTGCTTGCCACTGACGTCATGTCTACGTCACAAGCGTTCTACCAATGGCAAATTTTTATGCAAATTATTACATCGAGATTCTGAGAAGCAAGGTCTAGCCTAGAAGCTTAGAGAAAAGACAGCACTTCCCTTTTGAAATCCTCACCGTGCAGATCTCTTTTTATAGTTACCAAGACCTATTTGTGAAAATTTCTTGTTCGATTTTAAATGTTCTATTTGTGAGCCGATATTTTAGGCCAATTTATTTGTTATTTGTAAATTTCTGTTTTCATCAATCGATAAATTTAAAAGTTTAAAGTAAATTATCCCTTAATTAATTCGGTGAAGGAGATATTTAAATTAAAATTCCCCACGTGCTGAAACCGAAGCCTGGATTGCTGCCGATCAAACGATTTTTGATCTAAAGAAGAAAACCACGACCGCCAAGGAAATTCACGTGAGTTATAAGTTTTAAAAGGGGCCCCAATCTACGCTTCGAAAATATTTCAGTGCAGAAAAACATAAATTTTTTCTTCGTTAAATTATTGGCCACGCCGACAAGCGCTTTTAGTTATTAAGAGCCTAAAATTTATTCATATTTAATTTCTAAGAATTTGTAGTTGATTAACTATCCTCCGCTGCCTGAACCACGACCCCGAGCAACTTTAAAATATATTTTGTAATTCATTTTTTTTTCACTATTTTTTCAAAACTGTTCAATTTTATCAATTGTAAAATTCTGTTGAATCACGCATGGTATCATGCAAGCACAAGAAAATTTTTAACTATTCTACTAATGCTAAATTATTATCAACCTGTAAATCAAATTCTGAATCTGCACTGTATGATTACATATTTTATTATAATATATTTCAGTTTTGTTAATTCGCTTTCTGAGTTCGATTATTTCTTAAGCCTGTCAATTATTGTGTCTGATACGTTCTATATCATCAAGAACCGATCGAATACGATCATTAGAATAATTGAATCAAGCTGGATATTGGAACAGGTCTAAGTGGATGTAGCGAGTGGGGTCAGATCGAGATATTTATTCTTTGTCCTTACCTGCTCATACATCAGCTTTTATCTGTTACCTACCTCGACTTTGGAGCGAATGCATCAATTGTACAGCAGAGGCAGCCATAGATCATATAAATTCCTACAATAGAGCTTAAAACCCGACAAGACTCTGTTCTCGAAATATATTCTGAACGATATTTGGTTCAAATACCGTATCTTTAATCCTTCGGAACTTATTAGAGACGCAGTCCCGTAAATTAGCTACATCGGGATTTTTGCTCGACCTGTATGATTTTGTATGCTCATTCTTCACAGGTAATAATTTTAAGGTATCCGTATTCAGTGTTTAGCGTCTGCTACACTACTTATAAAAATTTCATCATTATACAATCTGTCATTAGAAGAATCAAGGGTGAGCGAGCGTTTAGGCCTCCCGCGATTCCGACAATTGTATGAATCTTGTAGTGAATCAATCAGTCTGGTGTTCACTCAGCGTCCACACACGCATTGCAAAATTTATAGCCTCTACACCATTGACTCAGTACAAGATTCACCCTACATGTGTGAAGCCGTTAAAAAACGCACCACATGATTTGCCGGCCCAACGTGAGGCATTTAGATTCAGCACTACATGATTTGGCAAATCTCTCTACATATGTGAGGCGAGTAAAATACCGCACCACATGATTTGGCGCCCAACAGTGATAGGCATTGAAGAGGTGGATAATTGACTACGAGGATTATTTAGTTGCTCAGTATACTATAGCGCTGACAACGAGAAAATTTTTGAAAAATTCATGGTTGTGAATTTTTTCGAATTTAACATTGACTGTTCACTTTTATATAAAATAACAAGAAGTACCATACCCAATTTTTGAACGGAAAAGAAATTTATCGATTGATGAATTTTTAGAGAAAAAATCGAACTCAGAATTTTATTATCGTGTTATTCGAAAATTGGTCATACTATAAGTCATAGGTATAAGAGATATCATAAGAAAGGTCATATTATTTGAAGAATATTAGGTCTATATTGAAACAATTTATAAATATTTACAGAAAAGAGGATTGAAGTTATTTACATTTTTAAAAGTTTTTAAAACATAAAGAGGGAAGTAAAATTAAATCACGGATATATTGCGGAATAATTCAAACAAAACACTGCCCCTTTTATATAAAATTTTGCAAAGAACACTAGCCTATATATTGAATTGCGGCAAGAAATTATAAAAGTAAGATATTTATAATAATAGTAATAATAAATTATAAGAGGCGTACCTGTATTACCGCATAAGTGTTCACTGTGTATCCTGTATGTTCTTGTCATTTTTATGTTAACGATATTGCTAACTTGACTCATTTTATCACTGAACACATTGCTAAACCACTTTTTCTGTATTTCACTCACTACAAAGCTATCACAATTTCTATTGGATTTCTTATTAATTATTTTGTATATCACAACACTTTCACGTTTATTCACTGCACACTTTCGTTGCGCTATTTTTCCGCAAACTATGGCAGGAAACGACCAGGTCAATCCAAGTCTGTCGGACACCGAAGACATCTCACCCGATTGTTCGCCGCCATCCGCATCTGCCGCCGCATCCGCCGATTTCCATCCCAATGTACTGGATGATTTATCTTCGACGCAGGTGGAGGAGAGCTGCATTCTGGTGGGGATACGGTAGCCCAAGAGCCGAAGGATGAAACATCAGAAGAGCACTCAGTCGATGACGTCTCAGAAACAGGAACTCCCATTTCTCGCACCGTTGCTCGGATAAAAAACCAGCGGCTAACCGATAACCATGCACCCGCTCCCGCCATTGACTGGACCCTCATCCTGAAAGAAATAAGGAAAACCAATGAAGCAATAAATAAAACAAATGCAGAAATAAAAAACTTAAATGAAAAAAGCGATCAAACAAAGGAAGAATTAAAAGAAGACAACAAACAAACAAAGGAAGAATTAAAAAGGGAAGTTCAAGAAGCAAAGAAGGTAAATGAACAGGGTTTGGAGAAATTGAGTCAGCGAATGGATGGAGCATTCCGCGACACAGATAAAACCATCAAAAAATTAGCTGAGTGTCTGGATAAATCAATTTTAGAAACAAATAACCGATTGGATAGGATATCTGAAGATATGCATATGGGAAAAATCAGCGTCGAAGTCAGCATTAAGAAACATATACATGTGGAGAAGGATACAATAAAGGTGGTTAAAGTCAAACAAGCAAGCGAACATAACACATGTATGGAAAACCAACCCACCGAGAATGTCAAGACTGGAGTCGCGCCGCACCCCGCCGAATGCCGAGAGGAACCAGCCGACATCACCCGCCAGGCCGAGGACGACATCCATCAGGTAGAGGGACAGCCCGTACCACCGCGCGCCGGACACCAGGAGTCCAAGGACGTTGCCCGCCGCGTAGAAGAGCAGCCCGGACCGCCGACCGCCCACATCACCGTCCATCCACCGAGGACAGCGCCTGCAACATATAAACCCAGCATTCATGAAGATAGTCACCTAAACAATAGAAATGAAACAGAAACCCACAACAAATTGAAATCACAACTGAAAATAAAAACCTCTAAATCAAAACAACACCCAAGTAAAATAGCAGCTCCACGGAAAAGAAAAAGCATTGATAGAGTTTATCTACACCGCCGTCATGTAAGACTAAAATCGAATATCAAATTTCTCCCCGCCATGCAGAAAAGAAAAATAGTCTCTAGAAGAACCTACAACCACCGCCGTCATATAAGGCTGAAATCCTACATCAAATCTTTTACCAGCATTCAAGAAAACAGGAAAATAATATTAAGAAGAATCTATTCACACCGCAGTCATGTCCGGTTAAAATCAAGCCAACTGTACACCGCCATGCAGGAAAGAAAAATATCATCAAGAAAAACCCACAGACACCACCGGCATGTCAGGTTTAAAAATATCAAACTGCATGTTACCGGCAGACAAAGAGGAAACACGTATGTAAGAAGTGATTTACACCACCGGCACATCCGTTTTAAGCCAAGTTTGATAAAACGGATAGTTGCAAATTGGAAGGGAAACTTTGAAACAAATACCGAAATCAAATTTAGATGGGGGCTTAAGGAAGAAATAATAATCTTTTAATCAACTGGAAGCTACGTTGTGAATTACACAAATCATCAAACTTGTCATAATCACAGCCTACCCACCGAATCATATCTTTGCAGACTAGCATCTTTCTACTGCAGCCTAATCAACATAGCCTAAACTTCGCCGCATCTCAGCCAATAAGGAAATATATTAATTCACTTCAAATGAAGAAATCGAAATCAACTTTAACAACACAAGAAAATAAAACTACAAAACAATTCTAAAAATTACCAACCTGATCAAGCCATCCACCTCGTGTCAGAGTCATCACCGAAACAATCGCCTGGTATCATCTGCACAACTGAAAAATAGAAACAAGAATTATAGCATCCACGGAAAATAATTATAAATTAGAAATAACATGAAATTAGTAGTGAATAGGAGGAAAGAAAATAAACAAAGTTTATTTGAAAAAATGTGTAAATCTAACCTCGAAATACAGAATCGATAGAAAAATCTATTCAGAACCAAAGCCTGTTCGATAATTTTCTTCGTCCCACCAACCAATGTGTGCGAAATCACAGAGTCAATGTATAGAATCAAAGCAATATCGTTATTTAATTAATGTAACATATTATTTAATGTGGAATTATAAATAAAAAAAAACGCAACCAAAAATATATATTTATGTTAATTTGCACGAAATGCGCATGTTCTGTGTTATATGAATGTGTCTCTAAAAAACTCCAAAGAAAATGAAATTCTTACTTTCAAATGTGAAATTTATTACTGTTGCATCAAAAGATCATGAATTGTAATTCAAATTGATAAATATAATCTTAAGGACTTAATATTTGTAACCAACATTGATAAAAATCAAGAAAGCCATTTCAAGTGTAACCCTGTTTGTACGCAACGTACTAAGCGCAAATAAGCAATTGCTCGAGTCAAACGGTAGACGATTGTCAAGTCACCGAAGTAAAATCACACTCTCACCCAATTTATGTAAAAGCCAAACCAAAGAGTCGAAACTTGTAATAACTATGAAAAAATGATGAAAATCTATATTTGTTGCAAATACTGTTCAAATCTTAAGAAGTAATATGTGAAATCTTGTATATTTGTTATAGTTATGGGTCTGCTCATAAGCCACCCGTGAATGGAAGTTGTGGAGTTGTTTTAATGAAGGATCCAAAGAGACCTCATTAATTATTGTATTTCGATTGTATCCAATGGAAGGAACAATCAATTATTTATTTTCTCGTAGCCAAAAGTGCACGATATATTGTTTTTAGTGTTAAGTGTTGAGTTTTCGTAGAAGTAAGGAGATGAAATAGTGTATTCATCACAATATCGGATTTTTCAAATAGTCATTGTTTCGACTCGTCTCCCAATTACCTATTTAAAATATCCTGGGGGCTTTTGTGTGATGAATCTTTCAAATAGATCTCATGAAAAGAGAGAAAAAATTGTGATTACCTTTTAAAATGAAAGAATTTGCTAAAGGAATAGTTAGCGACCGAGCGATAAAGCTTACTTATCAATAACTGTATATTTGATAAGAGTACCGTTCTGTACTGAATATTTTCTAGGAAAATTATTCAATAAAATTATAATTATTTTGCAAATAAAGCACAAATTATTTACGAATTGCTCATTGATTTTGAGGTTACACTTTGTTTACTATCGATCAGATGTTTTTAAAACAGTTCGAACGCAGCTGACTAATTCAAAGTATTGTCAAATGTCACGCTGGCTTCACGTAAGATATAATACCATCTCTAAAAATTAAAACTATCCATAAAGGATCAAGAATTTCAAATAAAAAAAATAAAATGTATGTGTTATCGTTGAAATTATTTATTATTTAAGAAATTATATTATATGTCAGGTCTTATTGTAACTAAATAGGTCATAGCATGAAATTATATTATTGATAAAATGGCAGAAATTAATTATAACAGTCTCAAACCTAATAAAAATTGTATAAGAATATTAATTTATTAATGATTTAATTCAACTGAACCACATGGTAATTAAATCTCTTTGGCAGGTCTAAGCCAATCACAGTGCATAGAAATAGCACCAAGAAGGTGATCGTTTGAAAGCAACACATGTTAATCTATTATCAGACAACAACCCTGCCTTATCATTTACGCTAGCACATGTACATTGTATGAGAGGAACTATGTCTATAAGATTAAGCAGTTTTAAGAATTACATGAATTGAATTATTATTGTAATTAAAGGAATTGTATTCTACTGCTTGCCACTGACGTCATGTCTACGTCACAAGCGTTCTACCAATGGCAAATTTTTATGCAAATTATTACATCGAGATTCTGAGAAGCAAGGTCTAGCCTAGAAGCTTAGAGAAAAGACAGCACTTCCCTTTTGAAATCCTCACCGTGCAGATCTCTTTTTATAGTTACCAAAGACCTATTTGTGAAAATTTCTTGTTCGATTTTAAATGTTCTATTTGTGAGCCGATATTTTAGGCCAATTTATTTGTTATTTGTAAATTTCTGTTTTCATCAATCGATAAATTTAAAAGTTTAAAGTAAATTATCCCTTAATTAATTTGGTGAAGGAAATATTAAATTAAAATTCCCCACGTGCTGAAACCGAAGCCTGGATTGCTGCCGATCAAACGATTTTTGATCTAAAGAAGAAAACCACGACCGCCAAGGAAATTCACGTGAGTTATAAGTTTTAAAAGGGGCCCCAATCTACGCTTCGAAAATATTTCAGTGCAGAAAAACATAAATTTTTTCTTCGTTAAATTATTGGCCACGCCGACAAGCGCTTTTAGTTATTAAGAGCCTAAAATTTATTCATATTTAATTTCTAAGAATTTGTAGTTGATTAACTATCCTCCGCTGCCTGAACCACGACCCCGAGCAACTTTAAAATATATTTTGTAATTCATTTTTTTTTCACTATTTTTTCAAAACTGTTCAATTTTATCAATTGTAAAATTCTGTTGAATCACGCATGGTATCATGCAAGCACAAGAAAATTTTTAACTATTCTATTAATGCTAAATTATTATCAACCTGTAAATCAAATTCTGAATCTGCACTGTATGATTACATATTTTATTATAATATATTTCAGTTTTGTTAATTCGCTTTCTGAGTTCGATTATTTCTTAAGCCTGTCAATTATTGTGTCTGATACGTTCTATATCATCAAGAACCGATCGAATACGATCATTAGAATAATTGAATCAAGCTGGATATTGGAACAGGTCTAAGTGGATGTAGCGAGTGGGGTCAGATCGAGATATTTATTCTTTGTCCTTACCTGCTCATACATCAGCTTTTATCTGTTACCTACCTCGACTTTGGAGCGAATGCATCAATTGTACAGCAGAGGCAGCCATAGATCATATAAATTCCTACAATAGAGCTTAAAACCCGACAAGACTCTGTTCTCGAAATATATTCTGAACGATATTTGGTTCAAATACCGTATCTTTAATCCTTCGGAACTTATTAGAGACGCAGTCCCGTAAATTAGCTACATCGGGATTTTTGCTCGACCTGTATGATTTTGTATGCTCATTCTTCACAGGTAATAATTTTAAGGTATCCGTATTCAGTGTTTAGCGTCCGCTACACTACTTATAAAAATTTCATCATTATACAATCTGTCATTAGAAGAATCAAGGGTGAGCGAGCGTTTAGGCCTCCCGCGATTCCGACAATTGTATGAATCTTGTAGTGAATCAATCAGTCTGGTGTTCACTCAGCGTCCACACACGCATTGCAAAATTTATAGCCTCTACACCATTGACTCAGTACAAGATTCACCCTACATGTGTGAAGCCGTTAAAAAACGCACCACAATATGTAATGGAATAAGCCTGATATATATGTTTCACATCTCTATAAGTCAATAATAGTCAGAATTATCAAAAATAGTAGTTGCACAGTAGTATTAATACTAATGTACAGAAGTCTGAAGCTCAAAAGATTTTCTACCTTAAGTCTTATAATGAATTAAATGAAAATTGTTGTAAGAGAATCGCCTATGTAAGTTACTGCAGTATAATGACGTTAATGAATATTTTTCCAAATTCTCATCTTATTACAGAAGAAGCTTCAACATAGCCTAATAATATTATTGTCGATGCTAAAGTGCAGAGATTCTTTGAAATCTCTTCCACTTTTAATCTGTAACAACATGCGCGGCAGATTCGTTACAATTTTATATTGTTGTCAAGAACCGTTAAGCCCACACAATCTGATAGCTCGTTTTGATGTAATAGCTTGCTGAGTGACTCCTTCTCATGCCCCTTTCCAGCATCTGAATCATTCATTGTCACTCTACTCCATAGTACTCTCTCACACACACACGTCGCCTCCTACCAACCACACAATGAAGCAAGCTGTGTTCCGGCTGGATGCTGACTCGTTCTAGTTTATGAATGAGTTAGAAGTTGGAAGCATGAATGAAATGAGGGCTTTCCGTGAATGGACTTTACTGTATCCCCTCCAACAATAAACGCCCTCACAAAAACTCATAAGATAAACTTGCCAGCCTACGCCACTTATTCATGCTCTCCATCTCCCTCATACACATCCTGTTGTAACTGCTATCCTTCCTCTTGAATGCAAAACAATTTTTAATTGATAATTATGATTTGCTTCGATGCTCACACAAACAATAATAATTAAACTCTTCAATCCTTACTAACCCACGTTGATCAGAAGTCATATTCATCATAATATCAATATTAGTTGAAGCTGAGAAGTGATGCTCGTTTCCCACAGATTTTCGTAAGACTGCATACAAGAACAAATTAATGTTGTGAGTGTGGGAGTAAACATTTTTTTCATAAATTTTTGTGAACTTGTTAAAAAACATTTAAAGATCTTGAAAAATGATTCTGTTTGTTAGTATAAATGAAAGTTCAACGAGATTCAATCTATTTGGTCAGAGATCTTTATTGTGGGAGAAACTTTTACTGTTCAAGATTACAATATTCCAATCAGTTTATGTAGCTCTGAAGCGTTGTGGTCTTTCTTGCTGTTAATGTCGTTCATGTTCTGGGTGCTGATCCTAAGTTCAAATAATCCTTCATTGGTGATAATCCTTCATCAAATAATTTTCATCCACATTCATTCAATCCTTTTCAATTTTGCTTTCAACATCTTCTAGTATCCTCTCTTCCCTCTCGTTCATTTCAAAGGCAACAGATAACAAAGGGGTTCAAATTGATGTCATATAGACATAATCCTGCAGATTAATGTAAATTTCATACTTGCTTTTTATTCATTGCCATAAGAAACGTGAGAGTGAAAAAGGATTAAAATGATTATGAGATAAAAAATATGAGATAAACAATATTTTTTCAACTCACGAAATATATTAAAAAATCCACAAAATTCAGAAGAAAGAAAATCAATTTGAGCACCAGTCTAAATCGAGGTAATATTCACATTAACATTGACAGTGATTTAATGATGGAGTCAATGCAGGATCTCACGTGTATTAAGGTTTAATGGCTTCTGTACATTATAGTTTGAAATAATTACGATAGAGGCGTATTTCAATTCTCCAAGTCTGTCCTAATGGCAAATCGTGGTGTGTACACTTCTGTATGCGAAGCAATAATAGAGGAAGACATTAATTAAAATCCAAATTGTGAGACCGTGAATATCCCAGCTTGACCTTCGTTATTGCATGAGAATTGAATGCGACGTCCATTAAAGCGATTATGCACGCTAAATTTTTCAGTCAATGCGCTGTACTTGTTTTGAAATTCAAAAACCTTCGTGTCATAAGATGATCATTGTTCCAAGGTGAGAGAGAGAATATTACATACTTAACGCCGATGCTGCATCTATTGAAACCAATGTGAAGGTCTCTTGTAGCTTGTGTTCGAAACTATTCAAATTATTTTATGTATTCCATTGACATCTATTGTTTTACTGCGAGCTAAAATATGGATTATCTCACATTTTACATATATTTTCATCATTGGAATGGTTTTGCTAATTCCATTTGCATGTGGGATACAGAGAAATCTTCTCAAACATGAGCGTGAATTTAAAGTTTCTCACTATCTACTTATATTTTTATGGCACAAAAGGTTTTGCCCAACTTCGTCAGTATACTCAAATATTAGCATTTCATAATATTTCATATAGTTATCACTGCCATATTATTATAGTTACTCCTCAGGGCCATATACACTATCCACGTTTAGTGTTGAACCACGTTTACTTTGTAGATATGGTTGCATCATAATATGTTCATACGGAGTTTTAACGATCAGCTGACATTTCTCCGTTCAAATTGACTGTATCTATCTGCTTACGGGCCTTATTGTCTTATCTCTCACAATCAAAACTGTAAACATGTAAAACTGTAAAACATACAATACATCCGGTTATATAACCGGAAATGAATCAAAGATTCCCCCCTTCAAATACTAAACTCATTCATTTCGATTAAAACAATTATTATCTTGTAAATAATGTACACATGCAGATAATGGGGATGATCTAAGATTTCCCAAGCTGTATATTGTGACGCACTCAATAAGAGACATGATCAAATAAAGAGAGAGGGTGAGAGAAAGAGAGAAAGTGAGAGAGAGAGAGAGAGAGAGAGAGAGAGAGATTGAGACCAGACGACAGAAAAGGGATGTCCGCATCCCACGCCTCTGGCTGACTGCTTGTCCCTACTGAAGTCAAGTCCATAATACAACATTCAAGTACTATTACTGCTTTCTTTCAAGATTACTTCTCACTCCTCTATCACTCCGCTTCTCTCTCTTCATTTTGCTTCTATCTCTCTGTCTTTGAATGAGTCAACAAAACAAAGGTGTGTGGAGCAGAACGATGCTTCAGTACGTACTATCATGTGGCATGAAACTATAATGACCATGAACTAAACCAGTGTTTATACTAAAGTAATTTGTATTTAAATAGCCTGTTAATGCGGCCATGAAGTTACATAATTATAATGTGTAATATTACTGTGTCATATTGAAACAATATAACAGTGTTTGATTATTATCCGCTCATGTTGCCCATATAAGTGTGAGTGTGTGTGGGTAATAAGTTGAGGGGTGTAACTCTCATTGCCAGAGAAAAAGGAATCAAACCAATGTCAGGATCAGCAATAGTTCTTATCGAGAGTGTCCATTCAAATTTGCCTCCTCCAACTAGTGACTACAATTTTTATACGTGATATCGCACTATCGCAATTTTCTATCGTATGCGTATGCTCCAGATAAGATATGTAATAATTATGTCTATCTCCTCTATTCAAGGTACTAATACGAAATTTCTATTCTCACTGGCTGGTCAAAGTAGTTGGAAAAAAGAAAAACTTGAGTTATCCAACGTGTAAGAAATCATGCAAGCACATTAGATAAGGATGAGTGAGAATGATAAGTGAGTGAAGGCAACGTGTGTTACAGAACGTTTCACAAAATCTAAACGAACTGATAACTAATTGACTGTAAATAAGCTATATTTAATAAGCGACCCATTATCTTATTAAATTTTTAACGAGGATTGCCATCTGTCAGATATCAAATTGGTTCAGTTTAAATGGGATCCACTATCTATAAAGCTTAGCCAATTCTAAAATGCATTAGAAGTATCGAAGTAACTTTAAAAAATGACTAGTAAAGTTATTCCATGCTTTATTATAAATCTCATTTTCATTTGTGAATTATTGAGTTAATGATTTCTGAAATGTTTGTATTGGGAAGAGATCTTCTAAAGCTCTTTCAATCAAGAGGCACAAATTGTCTTATATGCAAAATATCTAACTTTCATAATTCAATAATAAGTCTACAATTTTCCTTAGTTCAAATCTCAGAGTCCTATTCAAATATTATTAATATTAAGAATGTACAAACGCGTCACTCATTATATTAGAGCGAGTAAGATACAAGTGACGACCCGTTTAAGTCCCTCTTCTGAAGTTGACCTCTAATACATGAAAATATATACCAAATAAAATGTATTCAATAGTGATACAGTTGCCTCATACAATAGACTCAATATACCCCAAATACCAATATACCTCATCTATAACTAATAGTCAATAGATATTCTTCAGTTTGCTCCAAGTAGTATGAGTGAGGTAGCTGATGATTTCGTCACTGAGACAACAGCACAGAATAGATACAGAATGGAAACTTGTAATCAATCGCCTATCTTACCAATGCTTTTTACATGACCCCAATACTAAACACGTCACGTGACCTTGGGAAGTTCCAATCCTGGTCTTCTGATTGGCTCGTGGCAGTGAATGAGATCAATTGATCCGGATCATTAAAGTGATCCGAACCTACAATCAATACTATTACAATGCGGCGCTTTCTAACAAGATGGCGGATTTTGGCGTCAGGGTATAGCCAAGTTTCCGTACTGTATGTATACTGTGACAACAGTGTTCAATCTGTATGCCGACCCCATAAAACTACTGACGCACTTTGAGAGAGGCGAGCAATTTTTCACACCTCATGGATACTTTTTTTTCAATAAATAAAACAATCTAAAACTTCAACAGAACAATACAATTTAATTATGTACAATGTTGATTTTTATGACTTTGCCACTGGAGCAACCCCATTAGATCCAGTTTTTCGCTAATCGCAATCACATCACAATGAACAACTATTTTCAACTTAACATAAATACGAGTTGTGTATTTTTTGAAGAATGCACAATATTCTACTAGTAGTTCTATGAACAGTAGACCTCACGCAGTATTCTCATCCACAAGTACCTGATTGAAACTATAGACCTTATGGAAATACAGCAATAGACTGGCTTCTCCACACATCTGTGTAATCACTTGTCAGCTGATTTATGATGAACAATTCTATAGTCTGATTTTTACTCTAATATTAGCGTATGAAGGAGGCTCCTTTTTCCTTTTATATTATCCTTGAAATGCAAAATTTCCAAAAACATTGTATATACGTCGACGCGCAATTAAAAAAGGAACATACCTGTCAAATTTCATGAAAATCTATTACCGCGTTTCGCCGTAAATGCGCAACATATAAACATTCAAACATTTAAACATCAAGAGAAATGCCAAACCGTCGAGTTGAATCTTAGACCTCACTTCGCTCGGTCAAATAAGTATAATAAGTTTTTTGACTAGTAGGATATGACATTGAGTATTTTGCGGCATGTTTGAACATCCTTACATCATCTCTTTGTCAAATCCATGACCATAATAATAATGAAGTATAATAAATGATAGTAGTAGTGACAATGGCATTATAGAACGTTGAACTTGCTCTCTACTCCTTAGTTTCTACATAATTATTAAAAAGTATGCGAGTATGATCATAATATACGTGGACATGTATGGTCATAATATAGTAGGAGAGTGAGCGATGTGACCGTAGTGATAGTGACTACAGTGATAATGATATGGAAGAGTGATTAGCGGCGTCGGCGTCGCGGTCAGCTGATGATGTCGCGTCTACTGCCAAGGTCAGACAAGGCAGGCATGGCATATCAGGCGCCATGGGGTAACCCGAGACCCCACATCCAACACCCGTCTCCAATCAGATGTACAGCATTCCAACTGCTGCTGATGCTGATGCTGCAACCTTGATTTCTTCGCCACTATTGTACATGTGCGACAGCTTTCGGTTGCCACGCACTATATCAGCTCTAATATCAGCTCTCAGCTCTCGGCTTGCTCGGCTTGTGATTGTAGGCCGATTCTCAGGGCGGTGCCCTGCTGACGATTGCTGTACTGAATGACTGGGAATCATTGACTTGGAACATCTCTTATGAAACATTGTCGAAGTAAGCCATTGTCGATGAAGCATTGTTGAACCAAGTAGGCACTTCATGCTCGAAAAAGTACACCAAATTAACAATACTCTAAACATAATAGTATGAACGTCTCATAATAAGGATGAATCCTACTCAATAGTTTGACCATAGGTACTAATATCTTCTTCTTCTTATTGTGCCTGTCCGCTACGAACGTGGGCGATCAACATGGCGATTTTCACTTTATCCACGGCAATACGAAATATTTCTATGGAGCTTTTTCCACACCAGGATCGGATGTTGTTTAGCCAAGAAATTCTTCTTCTACCTGGGCCCCTCTTTCCAAAAATCTTTCCTTGGAGAATCACCTGTAATAGAGAATATCTTACGTCGTTTCTCATTACATGTCCCAGATACTGAATCTTTTTGCATTTGATGGTGGTGATTATCTCAATGTCTTTCCCCATTCTCCTTAGAACCTCAATGTTTGTTACGCGATCAGTCCACGGTATCCTCAGAATCCTTCTGTATGCCAACATCTCGAATGAAACAAGTCTTTTACTAATGGCCTCATTCAGAGTCCAGGACTCTGCACCATATAATAGGACTGTAAACACATAACATCTGAGCATTTTTATCTTCGTTTCTAGGGAGTAATTCTTGCTCTTGAAGATGGAGCCCATTCTATTGAAAGCTGATCTGGCCTTTCCTATTCTTGATTTTATTTCCTCAGAAATATCCCATCCTTCATTTATTATGGTTCCCAGGTATACTTCTTTACTCTTTCCACTGGGGCTTGATTGATATATAGGTGATCTCCATTTATGTTATTCTTGCTTATAATCATCAGTTTTGTCTTCTTCACATTGATGTCTAGACCATATTCATTACTACATGCCGTTATTTTGTCCATCATGAATTGCAAATCTTCTAAATTATCGGAGAAAACGATCGTGTCATCTGCATAACGGATATTATTGAGTCTTATTCCGTTAATCAAAACTCCTTTCTCAATTTCATCCAAAGCCTCACTGAAAATTTTTCTGATTACAAATTGAATATGATGGGTGATAATATACAACCCTGTCTCACTTCTCGCATTATTTCAATTTGCCTTTTGAAAGTGTATGCTCACTTTCAATTCTCAAATTCGCTGACTGGTTCCAGTAAAGATTTCCAATTATCCTCAAATCTTTATCATCGATGCCCGCATCTTTCAGAATAATCATCATTTTATCATGTTGTATACCCTATCAAAAGCTTTTTTTTACTAATATAGTTCCTCTATATTCACTCCATGGTTCAACTCAGTTGATCCACTGTAATGGGAGCTAATCTTCCAAAACTTTATTTCACCTATTGATGCCATAAAGAAAAGTTGGCATTATTCTGTGGTATTGTACGCATTGTATGGTATGAATATTGTTCTTCACATAGCCCCTTAGCCTATGTTAACTCAGCTTTGCTAGGAGAGCTAGCTTTTTCGAAAACAGTGGCGACTATGTGTTACATGTCACGTAGACTTAGGTTCATATTATGTAATTTTGTAAATTATGTATTCAAAAACTCCGTTTGTGGTGTGCTATTTGGAATGACTCAGCTCTTTATATAAGGACACACCAAATATAATCTCCTTACAAAATAAGAAGCTTAAATTGAGAAGTTATATAAAAATTACTATAAAAAATTATGTAGATTCTTGTGTCTATCAAGAAATAACATTGCATAGTTACTGTCGAATGTCTAGTCGGGTAAAAAAACACCATCACAAATAAATTAAACGTATCTGATGAAATTAATGAAACTGGCATGCTTATTGAGAAATTATGCCTATTAATAAATTTTTCAAAGCATGAAACTTCATTGTTTTAAATGTTATAATATTCTAAATTGTATTGTAATTGTTTTTTGATGAATAAACTTTGATTTGATTATTCTGTTTGTATTGCTGTCGCTTCCTCTTAATAGTTTGTATTATAATCGACTCCTGATATGAACTGGACAATTAAAATTCAGTATTATTTTGTTATCTAAAATGTTTATAAACCCTTCCACTTACATAAATACACTGACAGGAGTGGCAGTTATCATTTTCATAGAATTCAACAAGCACCGAGTAAATTCAAATTGAGCTCAAAAAGCTCTGATCATCATCAGTTTGATGATTTGGTGAAGAAATTCAAATGGACATAACCTGCATAATATTTGGACAATTTGTGACAAAATTAGGAAATTGGCGAAGTTTTGGGCAATAGCCTTTTCTCTTTTCTGATTAATGTATTTTATGCTCTATCCAATAAATAAATTGCTCAATAGAACTGGGAATATGATTCAAGCCTGGACAAGAAATATGCGGTTCAATGTAATATCGATATGAGATTACAGGCCAACTTTTGGAGGAAGAAGTTAACTAGCATGGAATCGATGGAAGTTTGTATTTTGTATTGGTGGCTCAGATGAAAAGGAGCAAGCCTCACTGGTAGAACAGAAACGTCTGTCTGGCCAGCACTTTGCAACAATATTACATCTGCGCGATTATCACTCACTTCCACTCCAGAGACTGTCTCGACAAACTTTCCTCCATTTCCAGCGTTCAACTTAGAGGTTACAACATCTATTCAGAGTTATAATGTTATGTTGTAATTCAAAACATAAATATTAGCTCATCATCCAAATTTTAGTTGTTCTTACAATACAAGTTGATACAATGTACAGAGTATATAATACATATGTACAATGAATAGTAACTGCTGACTAAAGGCGCGAATATAACGAGTATAAAAGCCAAGCCATACGAAGCGTTTTTACAGGCGTTTTCAGACGGCGTTTTGAGAGTCGGCAGGGCAGGATGCCTTTGATTATGCCTGATTATCAATTGATTCCCGAACGCAAACACAATCAACTGATAATCAGCCAATCGAGAGCTTCCTGTCCTGCCGACTCTAAAAAACCTTAAAAAACGCTTCGTATGGCTTGGCCCTAAGTCGCAGTGAAGATCTATGCCACGAAACAGCGGTGCAATGATAGAACCATTTGTAGTCACTGATAATATATAGAAGAACTATAGCGAGCTGAAATCTACATATCGACCTGATCGTTCTGTTCGTACTCGGCGATTGTTTTTACCCTGTCGTTTGAATGTTTTTATTGATTGTTTTCTTGAATGTTTGTGAATCTTTATTGAATTTTTTATTGAATAAATTTATATTGAATATTTTATCTTATTCTTATTCCAATCACTATGATATAAGAACAATCAATTCCTTGCTCTACAAACTAACATTGAAGTATTTGACGATCACTGCGGGTCACAAATTATCGATTAACAGAAAAAACCAAATCTGTACTTTCAACATTTTCAATGTTGGTACAATACAAAATAGTTTCATGCACCCACCCACACGTTAGACCCGAGTCTACCTATACTTGAAGGTAGGAGGATTTCTTGGGAATTCTTTATTTAACCTCTTACTTTTCCACCATACTTTTGATTTTAGAAGTATTTTCTAATTTACCATGCGTGACCTAAAAACAAGAAAAGAAACACGCATGTTGTGCGTGTTGGTGAGTAGACATTTCTCAGAAGAACCGTGAGAAAACTGCAAGACAAAATTCTTGTAATCACTGTGATTTTGTTTCAGAGAAGCTTAGCTTCAACCTTTCGCTTGCATCTTGTATCCCACCTGAAATAGATTGCTTATAGATTTGAACAAGTTGTGAAAAATTCCGCGGAATATTACGAAGAGGTTTTCCTTATAACTTGTAATTATTCAAATTGTCAAGGTACTGTATATTTATTTGGTCTTGGAGTTGAGAAAAGCAAAGTAGAACCAAGTAGAACCTGTAGTAAGTTTAATTCCTTACATTTTATTTCATTATGGTAGACCTGAGGAATGAGGTATGAGTGCTAAGAACTGAATCTGTTGAATGATATGGCCCACCTGCTCCTGATGTAGTTATATGATGAAATGATGTATAACACTAGCACCAGATCAACAAAGAGAGCAGACAGCAGGTGCAAGATGTGTTCTATAGCACCCACTTTCTTGGACTGATAACCTAAATTCAAAGCTTCTCCAGCTGGGCAGGTGATTCATGCTGTATAGCTCTTGTTATTCCATTGGAATTCAAAGAATTTGAAGAAATTCAGTCCATAAATCAAGTCACAGAATAATCAATCTGGAATAGACGATGTTTTCTCTGATCAGGTTGAATAGCCTACAACAGTTGGTTCTAACCAATACTCAAAATAAATCACCACATTGTATAAAAAATGTTCGCGTAATATAGAATAATGGTGGAAAGTGGTATATTCAGTGTCGTTGAATATTCACTGTCGAATCTAATGCGTAAATAAGTTGTGACGTTATATTTGGCGTCGCATGTGCCCTGCTTGGCCGCAGTCGGTAGCAGCTTCTTGTTCTGAGACCTATCAATTTCTTGAGTTGATTTTGGGAATACCCAAACTTTATTGTTACAAAGTCTATATAATTATGCATTATCTGATTGGATAGCTCTGTACGTTTTATGAGCCTGGAAATTCAAACATAGATATTCTGATTTTGATCTGATAGAAACTATTGTTCAATTGTCATAAATGTATTCTAAAGGTAATTATTTTCAGAATTATTGCCTATCAGATCTTATTCAAATACCAATATTCGCCCGTTATCTTTATTCTTGTATATCATCCAAGGTGAGAGGAGAGACAAAATGACTATATAATAGAAGAGATTCATTTTTGAATTCGGTCAAAATACCTCATATCTTCTACTAAACTTCAAATTTGAAATTTTGGAACTGCTAAGTTGCTTGATTGACAATAACACTGGATATTAAAGTTGAACATCTAAAGATGCTGGAGAAGATGGGAAGGAAGAACAGTAGGAAGAAGAATACTTGAAGGTAGGAGAATAAACACCCACAAATAACCAAACATTTGATTTGGTGAAGTCGAACAAATATTATGTCGAGATGCTTGCACCTGGAATTCCATGTTTATTTACGTGTACTGCAGTGTGCAGTGAGTCACTTTCTAGTTAGGCGACGAAAAGTCGCTGAGTGAGGATCTAGGAATGAGTGGTGCTCTGTGCTCTTGTGTTGTAACTGGTTCTATCGAACAAATCAGTGCCGTTGCTGGTTGCTCGCATAAATTATCGCTCGAGCTGTCGTCGCTTGTATTCGGCTGCTGATGGAGATTCTTTCACTACACAACTCAAAAAATAGGAAGATGGTGGTACTGGTAGATGTAGAAGGAGGAAAAGGGGCAAGTGATCAGGAGGAATTAGTATAGGAGATAGATCTTGGAGAAAGAGACGAAGAGAAAGAAAAAGAAGAATTTGAGACACAATTGTAGGACAGAAAATATAGAGAGAGATAGGGTGAGGAAGAAGTAAACATAGAAAAGAGGAGAAAGGGCAGAAGAATATTAAGAGAAGAGAAAAAAGAGGTAAGGAGAAAAGTACAATGAAAAAGAAATGAATATGATAAAAAAGATAAGAAGAACAAAAAAATATTCTGTATTGGAAAGCAGAAGAAGAAAAATGAAAAAGGAAGAGTAGGAGAAGAATGAAAGATAAGAAGGGTTCGAAGAAGCAGCGAAAGGGGTAGTGAAAAAATGCAACTTGAAAAATAATGGATGTGAAAAAAGGTGGTAGAAGAAAGAGAAAAAAGAGGAAGATCGAGAAGATAAAAGTGGAGGACGATAAGGAAGGGGTGAAGAGAAGGAAGAAAGAAGTTGGGAAATGGTGGGTAAAATCTTAAATTCTACAAATCTTACAGAAATCTGTTATTGTATAACAATAAACAAAAAAATAAATGAAATTATGTTGTAGCATGTTATACAGTAAAATGTCAAACTGTAGAGGAAGAACATCAAATATAAGGAGAAAAAAGGTAAAAAGGTAACGAAGAAAGAGACGGAAAACAGCCAAAAAGAAATAATTAACAGAAAAACAGTATTTTAATTGAAGAAAACTTCATTATTGAAGAAAAACTACAATATAATATCTTGAAGAAGTAGGAGAAAAAATAGAAATGAAGAAATAGAATAGAAAACTAAGATCTCAATTAATGTGAAAACTAATAGCAAAATATGGAGAAAGGAGAATACACAAAATAAGGAGATGTGGAACTGGATGTAGAGAAAGGAGAAGATAAAATAGAAAAAGAGGAAGAATAGTGGCAGTTATTATTGCTGTCGATCTGCTGACGTCTGCTATGGAATGCGGTTAGCGTAGTCAGCCGTCGCCATCTGATTTAACCAAGCTTTGTAGAGTAGGCCTCCGGTCGTCCTTCCAGCTGTGGCACCGGCGCCACGCGTCTCAACGCACCCTTCCCTCCTTCCCCCTCTCGACAGGAAACACTTGTCACGGGGCACTGTCGTTCATCTCACTGCAAGCTGTACAGCACACGTCTTGAAGAGAAACTAAAATGTTGC
This sequence comes from Nilaparvata lugens, assembly GCF_014356525.2. Lineage (NCBI taxonomy): Eukaryota > Metazoa > Arthropoda > Insecta > Hemiptera > Delphacidae > Nilaparvata > Nilaparvata lugens. Next base: position 69,754,117 of record NC_052504.1, on the reverse strand, counting down.
CTGTTGGAATGTTTCATCAGCTGGAAAGTACTCAGTCTGAAAAATAAACTGTGTGGAGAGAATATTGAACAGTGAATTTTACTTGGAAAGTCTGTGAATCTTATCGCGCTAGCCTCATGAAAGTCAGATGAAGATTGAGATTGTAACAGTTTTGAGTCCTTGCTCTGTATCTTGAAATATATCCTCGATTTTAGTGAGTATCAAACGTACTATGTGTCTATATCTGATCTGTTTCGCTATTCGCTAGTATGCCATTGAATCAAAAACCAATTCTAGGTTTGATTTACTTAGTTGAATTATGAAAACTTAGTGTTGATTATGTATTATGTAAAATTATTGACCTGACTTGTCTCATTCTACATAACTGGAGTCCTTAGGACGTGAACTTTGAAAAAATCACACTTCTGCAGTATAATATAATTAACCTGGAAGTGAGGAAATAAAAATTTAGCATTCTGCAGAGGTCCAGGTACTGAGATCCAAAGATCCAGGTTATATGAGTAGGAAACTACTGTTTTTAGCTTGAGAAGAATGGGAATAATTTCATGTTTGTGGACTGCTGATTATAGATGGAATGTAAAGTATTGCTTTCATATTGAAGATAGACTTTCTGGATTCAGAAATTTAGGAACGAAATACTCGTATATAATAGCGTGATTCTATTTAATGTGTAGGTCTAAACCAATGTTCAACATAGGCTCCGAACATGTAAGAATTTTACACGTTTTCGTATAAATCATGGAAATCAGTTCCGCTGTCGATTAGAAAAAATGGGTGGAGCCTTGCATTGGTTTACAAAGCAATGAGTGAGTACAAAGTCAAAGTGGAAGAGATAGAAAGGTAGGCAGAGAAAGGCAACAGGTTTCGACGATCTCTGATATAGTGCAGGGCTTATCTAGTGGATCAAGATAAGTTATAGGGCGCCATACAGTGGAATTATCATATTTAGGCGAGCCACATTAGATGCGCGAAGACCTTTGCAAGGCGAGGTCTGATACAGAGGTAATGATGCAGGTTATGATGATGATGATGATGATTATTATTATTATGGTGATGGTGATGATGATGATGATGATAATTATGATAATGTGACGGAGTAGTGCCAGAGTATTTTGGAGGGAAAGGAAAGGATTGAGTTTAGCAGTTATAGAGAGAAAGAAAAGGAAAGAGTGTAGCAGCCCTGGTCACAGGTGATACTTTGGTTGTGGAGCGTGTCAGAGAGGCTCTGGTCGTGGATTGTGGAGTGTGGAGGTTGCAAGCTGCAAGCGGCGAGCGGAGCAGGTGTCTACTGAGGAGTGAGGAGTGTGGCTTTAGGCTGTGGCGCCACAAAGACGCAAACGTATAGTCGACTAGCGGTCGGAAGCGCCACTTGCTCCGATTTGCTCACCAGTCTCTGCATAAATTCTTTCATATCTCTTCCTCTAATTTCCTGCTCACACTTCGAAAGGTCACCAAGCTTCACTTTGCTACTCCATGTAAAGAAATTATGTAGTACACTGATTTGATTGAATTAAACTTTCTATAAAACGATGTCTGAAGTAGTGCAGGGCTTATTGAAATTAGGTTTTTTTTAATAATCTCCTGGTGAATCCACTAATGTTTGATAGAAGAAATCTTGCAAAAAAATATCAATAATATATTTATTGTAAATTATATTCATTATAAAACTTGAAATTTCTTAACAATATCAATTAAATTGAGTACTTGGAATCATATCATTTCTGAAATGTAGGTCCAATATAGATTACCAAAATCAGGCTAATTCAAGCAGAGCAGTGATTGAGTGAAATCTAGCTTTTAGTGCAGTCACTAAAAGCTTTTAGTGTATTGATTCCACAATAGCAGAAAGAGTCTCTTAATTCGCTGTTTTATTTTTCAAGTAGTATATTAGAATCATGGATACACTGTATATTATCCTTGTGTTTGGATAGCAAAAATTAGTTCATTAGTCTTTAGGCTAGATAGCTGTAGTATTGAAAAAAAATTAATTCAATGTTGCCGCTCAAAATTATATCTTACTAGCAGGTAACCCGTGCTCCGCAAGGGTCCATTTTGAAACTTGACAAACTGAAAACTTGACTGAGTGGAATATTGTAGAGTTTGAAGTTGGCATAGAACCATCCTCAGTTAATTAAGAAACTGTATGCAAAATTTAAAGTTGATTTCAGTCCAGTAGTTTAGACGTGATGATGCGTCAAACATAATTTTCATATCCCGTACGTGTATAAGCCAGTTCTTTCCTTTATTATAGTATAGATAAATTCTTGACACTAACATATCATAACTTGATACTAACATAATAAAGTGATATAACTCAAATCTTGTTCAGAAACCTTCCTCAACTTGATGTCAACCTGAAAAATTGGACTGGCTATTAATTTAGAGTTACCAATTTTAACCATCTGTTTCGAAGAGGTAGTCTCTTTAGCTCTAGATCAATGTACCTAGAATACGTATTCTAGGTACCTTGCTCTAGATTATAGTTCTATTTTAACATAGTTATGTATTCATGTCCCATGAATTAAATTTCAACATTAATTCTGAAAAATCTAGAAGCAAAATTGAAATTCGGGCTTCGAGGTGCACGAGATTGATATTTTTAGAATCTATGTGCAAAATTTGAAGATCTAAATCATTCCCGTTTTTCCGGTATGCAATCCACAAGTTGGCATGTTATGATGCGAACAAACACAACCCTACTCTCTCTTATTATATAGATTATAATGTCATACTAAAATTATTATAATTACATTTTGGCTTCAGATGCCTCCAATGCCGAAATTACATTGCAGACATGATAATTTACAAGTGTAACTTATCTCTAAAGTTGGAAATTCTTCTTTATATAAAATATGTAAACGATATTGTAATTTCCTGTTTATTCTAGTTGTCATGCTTCTCTACTTTACTATCTATCAATTCTAGTTATGTCAGTGATTCTGTAAATAACTTTGTTTCTGCTGGTTATGATGACGAATTATTGTCGATTAAGTCCTAGATACGGTAGGAGTCGAAATTGTTAAGGCCGGAAACGCCCAAATGGACTACACACATAAATCACATAACCTCATTAGCAGTGTCCATTAATCAAAATTAAACTTAGACTAATTTTGAGTCCTCCTCTAATGGAGTGAACCATCTGTAGTATAATACCAATTACCTCTTGTCTCTTGATGAAACTCTATAGCTTTTCATGTAACGCAAGATTTGATATTTCCTTTCAAATTATGAATTAAGCATGATATAAAACATTAGAATTCAAGTACTATTCATTGAGTACTATTAGGATGATTTGTAATGAGGAGATCTGAATTTGAGAAACTCTTTTGGAATAGAATGACATAATATAATTGGAGGATGCTTGTAATAGACGAAATTCTAGTACAGTACTGTGTATCAATTTCTAGCCTCAGAAACAATTCTTGTTCCTAATTCCAAATTTGATACGTCCTACGTGATGCTTCCTCCTTTTCTGTGAAGTTATGGATCAAATTGAAAAATGCTGCGTATCAAATTACAAGTGGTCAATGATAATGGGGGAATAACAACGGTGACACTAGGCGACTACGGGTATTCTATGAACTCTTTCATAATGAGAATTCTCTCATTGTGAGAGAAAGCTTCTCCCGGCTTTTCAGATAAATAAATCCATTTATCTTAATAGTATGTAAGCAATAATTGAGTCGGTTTGATACCAAACTCAACCCTACTCTCTCTTATTATATAGATTATAATGTCATACTAAAATATTATTATAATTACATTTTGGCTTCAGATGCCTCCAATGCCGAAATTACATTGCAGACATGATAATTTACAAATAGTGTAACATATCTCTAAAGTTGGAAATTCTTCTTTATATAAAATATGTAAACGATATTGCAATTTCCTGTTTATTCTAGTTGTCATGCTTCTCTACTTTACTATCTATCAATTCTAGTTATGTCAGTGATTCTGTAAATAACTTTGTTTCTGCTGGTTAGGATGACGAATTATTGTCGATTAAGTCCTAGATACGGTAGGAGTCGAAATTGTTAAGGCCGGAAACGCCCAAATGGACTACACACATAAATCACATAACCTCATTAGCAGTGTCCATTAATCAAAATTAAACTTAGACTAATTTTGAGTCCTCCTCTAATGGAGTGAACCATCTGTAGTATAATACCAATTACCTCTTGTCTCTTGATGAAACTCTATAGCTTTTCATGTAACGCAAGATTTGATATTTCCTTTCAAATTATGAATTAAGCATGATATAAAACATTAGAATTCAAGTACTATTCATTGAGTACTATTAGGATGATTTGTAATGAGGAGATCTGAATTTGAGAAACTCTTTTTGAATAGAATGACATAATATAATTGGAGGATGCTTGTAATAGACGAAATTCTAGTACAGTACTGTGTATCAATTTCTAGCCTCAGAAACAATTCTTGTTCCTAATTCCAAATTTGATACGTCCTACGTGATGCTTCCTCCTTTTTCTGTGAAGTTATGGATCAAATTGAAAAATGCTGCGTATCAAATTACAAGTGGTCAATGATAATGGGGGAATAACAACGGTGACACTAGGCGACTACGGGTATTCTATGAACTCTTTCATAATGAGAATTCTCTCATTGTGAGAGAAAGCTTCTACCGGCTTTTCAGATAAATAAATCCATTTATCTTAATAGTATGTAAGCAATAATTGAGTCGGTTTGATATTGATACCAAACTCAATTACCAAATTAGATACTATAGTTCTTGATTATTGAATGTTTCAAAGTTATTATCAAGATCAGTTTGTTCGCTCTCGGAATCTTTTTTCATATATCTGAATTATTCAATTGATTTGTGGTAAACAACGTACGCGTATAGTACTAAGATACTTAGTATTCCCAAAGTATTCTCCCTGAAGATGAATAGGTTGTTTATCTCTAGAGAATTCTGGTTACTCAATATCCAGTTTGGTCTGGTTCATCATCGTTTTCAATAATAAGGTTTTTGTCTTTTTGTGTTTCTAGTTTTAAAATTAAGAAAACAAGACCTTCATTGTAATTGGTTTGCATTTTCATATAGATTCAGTAATACATAATAAGATAATCGGCAGGAAAATATCATTTACCTCTGTCGAGTTGTCCGCACCCATATTTCGGATTTCGGAAGATGTAGTGGCTGTATGGGACCTTGGTCCTAGCTTCGCTTCTGAATGTTGTCTAAAAAAATCATTAGCATTTCACACATTCCAATTCCTGCAAAAAAGAAACCAGAACATTGTGAAACTTTAGCCCCCTAACAAATAATGTTTATAGCGGCGCCTCTTGCTAGACTTATCAATGTTGGAGAGTGTACGAAGCTCTCTAGATTTATTTGCCAATTTGCAATTGGACATACAACGATTATAATGTGTGTGAAGTTTAGCCCAAGGTCACATTCGTAGCCGGCCGCAGTCTACCAAGACCGGCGCCAATCTTTGAAATCCATACTTCAAGTTCGAGGTTGAAGTGAAATGAGATGCCCTCCAATTCGCACGCTGCTGGCCCCTACAAAAAATATTAAATAGAAAAAACCATCGCTTCAGAACAGCAAGTTGAATGAAGTGAGACGTTTAGCTAGAAGAAAATGAAGAAGAATAAAGCAAGAAGGAAAGCAAACCGGTCGCTCGGTGCATTGGCGCCAGTGTACCACCAATCATATCAATGATTCCTCACCAACTCCAACTCACCTTACGTGCTTAGCTGCTTTGTCCCTGCGGCTTCCACGAAAATTAATCATGCAATATTCGCGCCGTCCCTCACATAATTTATCGTAATAACCATTAAAAGAATTTTCCCACTACCGATTAGTTGGTACGCGGAACGCAGCTTGACCGATTTCCAATTGCAACTTCCATCTTCTCCATCTTGACAGAAATGAGTTACTGGTGTGTCAGATTGCATCATTGTGATGGTAGCCTTCGGCTCTTCAGCAAAAGAAGTCGGTGCGCTCGTCTCAGGAACAAGGTCGTGCATTGCAGGTTGCAGGACATGAGCTGTGAAGGAATACGGATAAAATCATCCTGCTCTCATGTTTTCGTCAACTATGAACTTCACATTTCCTTCCTTAATAATTGAATGAGCTTAATTCAAAGTGCCGAATTTCGACGGTACGTGTTTAAAAGTGGTTTATCATAATCATCTTTCAGAAATCTTCCATTGTAATCGCTACTGTATTTCATTTCTAATAATTTGATTGTATGGTATGAGATGTTGTGATATTTCTCAATAATTTAAAGAATAAGACGTTGATGTTGTCAATACCACTATATTTTTAAATTACCACTATATTATTAAATTAATTTTTAAAAAAATATTGTGGTATTGACAACATCAACGTCTTATTCTTTCAATTCCCTATAAATAATATAGCCCATTTACAAACTTTTTGTGTATAAGTCTACACTATGAACAACTTTCCTCCACTACACAGTCTTCAAAATATTTGCAAAAGATAGTTGAAAATTGTTCTAGTTATAGAAATCGTCAATTGATTCCATTACTTGCTTGAGTATCCTTGACTTTCATCACCTACTTTGTGTTTTGTTCTATCACTTTTTCAACTGTCACACCCAGACGCCTAACATTTCATCCTCCACTCGCTCAATAATTTAATCACTTGCTTGTTTTGTACCACCTTTCAAGATAAAATTCTTCAATGAATTATTTCACAATTGCACACTGTATTGTTGAATAAGAATAGTATTTAAGCTCCATACACAACATAACTCACTCTTGTTACTGAATATAATCACTCTGTATTACTTGAATACTAAACTTTATTACTTTTAGTGCATACTATTAACAAGTTGAGCTCATTCTATCATAAATATTTCTCATTTATTGAATCTTAGATTGCCTACGATTTAAAGTATGATCTAAAACTTGTAAATATTATTAATTTAAAATAATCAATGCTAAATTATCATTATTCTTCTTCTTTTTCAGGTCAGAACCTAGACTGTACAATGCATCATGCCCACTGAATTGTTTGTGAGTATTATTGGTGAAATTCAATTGTATTTTGTTAATTATATTTTTTTTGTAAGGCTGAACCTATTACAACTTCAAATATGAGTTGACTTGTGAAAAATTCAGAAGTTCTACCTCCATGGAGGTAGAAACTGAATTGAATTTTCAGTAGGTACTCGCTCAGAAATGGACGGATGAATATCACTACCACTTACATCATGTGCCTCTATCGTGATTACCATTGCTCGTGTACACGTTTTGGAATCTGCCTTATTCGGTTAAATTTCCCGAATTTCAGCGAATTTAGCTTTGGCTTCACTCAAGCCACGGGTTTTAGACGAAACCCGAAAGAGCCTTTGGTTAATAATTAGCAAGAACCTCCAACTACAGAAACACACCATTACCATATACCTAAATTAGAACCTCATATTAGTGCTTCTAGCAGGGAAATTGGTTGTTTGTCTTCAATCAGCATCCAACATAAGCTACCTTTCACTTTGTAAGATGCTTCTCTTTGAGCCTTAACTAACATCATTTCCATGAATCTATTTCCAGAATGAGGCTTTAAATAGCATTACAAACTGTTCCTTGTAATTTTCCATGTACAGAAGTCATGCTTGTACGCTCAAGTAGTAAGTTTGAGTCCCACGTAAGATCATTAAGATACAAGAAACTTCAAACTTAAACATATTACGTATTCATGCTTTGAAGCTAAAGCTGAAACTTTCAAGAGCATTCAAGGATTAGTTATTCACTGCTTCGTTGAACTCAATACTTCAAACTAGGCTATATCTAATCCATATGCTGATTAAGACTCGTGTAGTTTGATGTCATATCTCTATTCGGAAGGTTTCAATCAACGATTGAAAATAACATTAATCCACACACATACTGAATACCCTTCTATCTCTTCTTAATAATTTATTATTGCAGTTCTCTTACAACATAATAATATGTTGAAAACAATTCAACCCAGTTTCAAGTATGGATATTGAGATTAAATTATCATCATCATCATCTTCTTACAAGGATGAGGCTCCATTGACCTGTACCGACATCCACTTCCTTCTTCCTATGCCTCGCTTTTCTTCGGGATTGTACTCCCATGCTAACATTGGTAGCCTATTGGATGGCATTCTGAGTAAATGAGTAGACCAATTTTTTCTTCAGAATATTCAATAGCGTTTCTACATCCAGTTCAGCTCTCATGTTGACATTTTTTATTTTATCCAGCCTAGTACAACCTTTGACCGCTTGTAAAAATCTCATTTCAGCAGCTCGATTCAGTTTGTCTGTTCAAAAACCATACCTCGCTACCATAATTATGCTATTAACGTTATTGCCATTGTTCTATAAAACTTCAGCTGGGTATCTTGTCTCGTTCGCCTCCCTATAAAGCTCGTCTTGAAATGCCACAGACCGCACTGAATCTCGCCATTTTTTTCACCAACAAAGAAAAAAGTGAAAAAGAGATTGAAGTATAATGCGAATTAGAAATTTATTGCACTCAAGCCTTTTGGATATACATGATTTTATGAAAGTTACAATATGTTCCTTCCATTATAAGTTATATAGAGAGATAATCATCCTCGAAAAGTCAAAAACAGGATGAGTATAGGCAACCATGCAGAACAATAATTTAGTGTTGTATTGAATCAAGTGCATTCCGATTGAGTTTGGGAACTCAAACCTTTTGAATTATTTTTGAGTTGGTAAAGCTATTCTACGATGATTTGAATTTAAAGTACAATATTAAATTAATTTGAGAGTTAATGAGGTGTGATCACGATCTCTTTGAAGAGGATAAATCTTTTTTGTAGTTTGAAAATTAGCGATTTTATAGAAAGAGCTTGCTTTGAATAATTAGGACCATTACAAAGTCCAAATGATGATACTGTAGTCTCAGCCTTTTTTACTTCAAAGGTATGTGCTCAGTGCCATCTGATGAATATTCATCACCTTTGCATTTTTAATCGACTTTATCTGAGGCAAAAACATCCTGGATTTACATGGTTTCAAGCGGCCTGGCCCGGTAAGATTAGAATCTGTTTAACAAGTCTTATTCATCCCTTTCAAAGCAGATGATAAACTTGTTGTATAGATTAAACTCTTTGTTTGAAAGCCCTGTATTATAACATTTTTATTGAGCTTATCATCAAATCAGGAGATTATAAGCCCTAGAATCTTTTTTAAGAAATTTCCAAACAGAATCTTCATATTTCAAACAGAATGATTCATGCTAAATTCAAAAGCCAGTAATTTCAGAGAAAACTATCTATAACCAATATTGTATCGAGCCAAAATCAATTAGTGGAAATGAGTTTCAATCTCGCATCTCACAGATTTGGAACTTTGTATTTACCATATTTAATTGCTTTTCGATTCATTCAGTTGAATTCCAACACAGTTATTATGTATAATGTTTTATCTTCTTGTGAAAATTTTCCTCAAATGATAATAACAGCAGCTATAAAAATACAAGGTCGCATTATTTATGAATTGTTATATTCAAGTGATTTTTGTAACATCATTGTCTTCTGTCCAAAATACCTCTGAAATAATTCCTCCGTCTAGATGAACATGTGATCTATTAAGTATGAATCTATTCAGTAACAAAGCTGAAAAAGCTCTGTTAGTCTTGGTTTAGTCTACTCTGTTTTTCGGAAGTTCACCACAGTTAGTCTGCATGATTTCTATGGAATTTTCTTGTTATTCTCTGTACATTCCAACATTCCAAACGAAATGCCAACATTCCGTTTGGAATTTGGTGAGCATTACCGTACCACAGCTTAGAATTCTTGCTGCTAATGTGTTTACAGGTATAAATGCCATTTATATGCATCGAGATCTATTCGTCGATAAAACTGATCTGTTTACTTCAAGGTGACATAGCCATTAGTGAATGTTTTAAATCATTAAAGGTATTTTAACCTGTTAACGCCATGATGTTTTCCAACAGTGGAGATTGTAGATAGGTGTTACATTGTGGAGAAACACAGATTACATTCATTGGGAGATTCCACAGCCTGTGTGTTTTTCGGTCGTCGTTTCTTGGAAAAATAGAAAGCGAGAGAATAATGGAAAGATAGAGGAATACAGAAAATGCGTTAGATAGTGAGGCTGATAAGAAAAATAATATTTGAGAATCGACTTTGCTGTGCGGTGCGCTGTGGAGGCATTGTATCCAATCATTGCGCATGCGCTCATCTAGTTACTAAGTTTGTTGTGTTTTGGGGGAACGGGGCAGGAGGGAAGTTTGGTCTGTGATGCCGAGTTCGCTCTTCCCTCAGTTGTTTGTGCGCTCTGTTATCATTCACATGGTGATTGGTGTGACGCGCATGTGCAATCAAGCGCGGTTCCGTTTTACTTGAACACTATTGTGTTAGGCGTGCAGTGATCAGTTTTACTCTATCGTAAATTCGATTTTGTCTTCCAGTTTATCGGAATTTTAATGGGTTTTTTACAAGTTTTAATATAAAGGTACGTTTTAATGAAAATACTTTCAGTTTGAAAATAGGTTATCAATCATTCAGGTTCATAAAAAATTTATATGACTCTCATTTTCTGCAATCTTCAGTGATAACCCACTCTTCATTGTAACATATTACTACTTCATAAACAGCTCCATTCCATTAGTAGCCTTTTGCTAAGAATTTCATGTTTTACTCCTCCTCATCATCATCATCTTCATATTAAGTTTTAATTTCATTTGAAATTTCATAAGGAAATGGTTTTTTGATCTCATTCCTTAATTATAGAAAATTATTCAATTAAAATCTCTTGAATCCAATCTGATAAGAATTCTCATTAAAATATATTCAGTCCAATATTGAATATGTATTTAGTCCATATATTCAATCTAATACTGTTTACAGTACTTCATAATATATAGGCCACTGTATATTTTTGATAAACAAGGTTTTATTTAAAATGCCAGACCAACCTTTGAAAAAATCTGATATTGTACAATATAATACAAAACACTGTTATAAGGCTTCAAAAATATACTGTTGATATTAGACATTTTCCTTTCCATGGAATGTCAATTTCACTCACAAGTTGTCCTCTGAAATTCTGTAGCTTTTTGTTAGGTTTAAGCTGGCTCGCATGGTGAAAATGAATAAATTTCATGTAATAAAAGGCATAGCGTGCTGTGGATCGTTGGGTCGATGTTGACTGAGAGAATGTATTCACTTATTACTTGTGTTAGGCCTGCTTTGGTAGGAGGAAGAGTATTTGTACAATGCATGGCAACTTTCAGCGTCAAACAGTGGTGTTCATTATGAACGTTCCCACTTATATTAGGCTACTATTCTCCACATATTGTTATACTTTTGGTTTCGTTCCGACTATTCTAGTACACATGAAGCTTTTGTTAGCACCAATACTTTTGGTTTCATTATTTGGTGGACTAGTTTTTACGTTAAACCACATCTCGTCGCCGACTGGACAAGACGCGGAGAGCGGTCTACCACGCCGCCGCGCATACTCTCCTAAGCGCGTTCAAAAATAGATGAACTCAAACTTAGAATCGTCTACAGGTCCACACCTTTCTGTAAAATTTCTGGCTACTCAAAGCAGAAGCAGTAGTCTACCATAAGTAATTTAAAAAGGGAACTTGTTTATTTTTGTTTTGTAACCGTGATTTTCAGCGGGCGTCAAACTACTAGCCACGAAACTTCCCTGAAAGAAATAAACACTCAGTTAACTCACATCACATAACACATCAACCACAAAATAGTATTTGAGAATAACAAATCAACAGTTGAGTGTATTTACTATTACCATCAATATTCCCAAATACATTGAAATTTTTCAAGAGACTGAAATTTATTTATATTCCTTGATGAGTGTAATCAAGTAAAGTAAACAAAAAGAAAGGTCAACTAATGTACCTAAAATATGTATTCTAGGTACCTTGGTTTCAACCTTTTAAATTCTCCATTGAAACGAACTATTATAATGTATTATTATATTGTATAACATACATACATGCGTCGAACTTACTTTGGTAATAATTTCATGTAATGCAGTCGTATGTATTCAACATAATAGAACGTGGATTTGGACCTCCAACATCCCTCCCACTTGACTATCAAGCTTAAAAAATATAATACTGAATCAAACAACTTATTACATCCCACGATAAAACTGAACCTCTACTGAAAAAAGGGAATTGCTTTGTGTTTAATGTTTCATGAGCTTCCTCCCACTCTTCATCAATTCATCACTCGAGTCTATAAAATGATAATAATGAATAATTTATTGTTGGTTGAAGAAAATCACTTTGAGCGAGCTAATGAATGAGATTGGTTCGTGCATTTGTGAGCATTTTCTGCTGCAATTGTGAAACAATGTGCTTTTTAATTGATTGTGAAAAAAGTGCATCGTGAGATACCTTACTGAACAATCGTATTGAATACATTTCTAAAATGTCTTCATACTCAACAAAAAATGCAATTTATCATGGATAGTCTACACATTTATTGTTATTTCGTGATAGGAAGTATAATAATGTATGCTTGACTTGAGAGGATGATGTGGAAAGATGACTGCAGTATTGTATTTATTCATAATTTTATAGGTAATTATCTATATGATGGAAAACTGGTTACATCGTTGCATAATTCTCATAATATCTACTACTTGAACTTGGTCATTTGTTAACTACAAGTCTTTTTCAAATTCGAATAAAGTAGGCATTTGAAATAGGAATTGAATTGTAAATCCATTTTAAAATACTCCACTATCTGAATATTTGAAATTCTTTTCAATTTGGATAGCTTAGGCAGTTGTAGTTGTAATACGAGATGCCATTGTCCAAAATGGACGGCCATCCACGTAGTAGACCATTTTGTCCATCACACAAAGCCAATTCAGTGGGAAACATATTTTGCTTTTCAAGGCCACGCTGCAATACAATAGGACTTTTTCTGTTTCGCCTCTCAATAACCTCATGCTTTTTATATTTTTCCGGTCCACGCCACATAAGGATTTTCCCAACATGAGTTTTCCCACTGATGGCGGCATTCATTCACTTCTCTTTGTGTTCGCCTGCATAAACTGCTTCTTTGGAACGGATTTTCGCCGGAATCTTATTTTCCATCCATATGTTTAGTTTGGCAAAACCATCCTTCATTTGTGCGGTGCATTGTGTCTGCCATTGTGTCACGGATACGAAACATCTGGAAGCAGCTTCTTTTTTATCTCCTTTCCGCTCGGCAGCGCTTCCGTTTGAATACGAATACTTTTCTCTTGACACCCACCCCTCCTCCGCCACCATGTCTACCTTGGAATTGTGTAACTTCTCTCACGCTCAATGTACGACAAACATGTACGATCATTTTATATACTGAATTTATTTTTTATGCTTGTACGTGAGTGTGTCGTGGAATAAAGAAAGAGCACTCGTATTCGTCACGTATCGTTCTCGCTCGATTCAAACTATATTGACGCGCCAAATAAAAAATGAAAAACTCAGCCTGGCGTGTTAGTGACATTGACGCGCATTATAAACAGTCACAGCTTCGTTTGCGAGGTGGTGTTAACGCATGGAGTTCTTATCATGGAGAGTCGGCGACTGCCACTAGACACTTCAACGACTACTCACTTCACAAAGCCTCGCCATTCTGGCCATTCACACATTCTTCAAATCCAGCCAATTTTCCAAAAGTATGTTTTTGATGAGTATTCGACTCAAACATTATTAAGAGACAGTGTAGGTCTATCCACAGGCTTGAATCACGATAAATGCTGAGAAGTTGAATACATTTCTCATCATTATAGTACAGTCATTTTATCCACTTCTTATCATAAAAAACTTGGAGGCCATATTTTATATACTAGAATACTATATTATACTTGATACTTTGATTCCAAAACTGAATTTTTTAGGATTACATATTCTTTGAATTAATTTTTAAATAACAATTTTCACTTCTTGTTAGTTTGATGTTTCATCTAGTCCTAGTGATTATTATAGTTTTTTTAAGATTTATTCAATTATCGTTGCTAGTAAAATAATTCACATTCCGTATTCTTCTGGAGGAAACTAATTTGATTCGGAACCTGAAATCTTGGGGCGTACCACATAAAACCGGCGAATCTAATCTAATCCACTTCCCATCGTTAAATTAATTTCCTTTTGCTATTTTCCTCATCAGTTCTTATCAGAATCAGGATAAAAGCTCTAATATTCAATTTGAAAAGAGGAGAAGACTTGACCTTGCAGTGTTCAATTTATGAGATAACTGTGTTAGCATGATTTTCAATATGCGGAATGTTCAACTAGGGTCTTTATAGTAGTAGGATTTGACTACAAATTCTGCTATCAAATCTTAGGATTTACTCATTAGATTTGTAAATTATTCAGATGTGAAATCTTCTCTTTCTGGAACTTCTTAGATTTCAGGTATCCAATGCTTTACATTGCAGGTATACATTAAAGGCCTCTAACTGTTTACATGGAAAATGAGGTAGTAAGAGAAATGAGGAAAAATGAGGTAGTGAGGAAAATTATGTTTCAAGTCCTCTCTCAATACTTGGAAAAATATGAGGAGCTGAATCCATCCAAAGATTATTTCTTTTACGTACGGTATTTCCAGTTCATTTTCTAATAAAAAAGTGTGCGTTTACACAAAAATCACCTGAAAATGCTTTCCTTTGAACTTGAATTTTAAAGATTTTTCACGAATAGCGAACGTGTTCTCTGAACAATCATCATTAGAACTATACTGTAATTTTGTTTAAATGCATCAACATATACTTGCTTAAAGATAACTTGGAGAACTCATTGAAAGGAAGCTTGCAGAATACAGCAATACCAGCTTCTCCATATCAGTATATTATGTATTCCAATACCTATATTTGTGAAAAGTGTAACATGTAAATTTCTACAGGACAGAACATATATATATTTTTACAATCGTTCACATTAATTTATTGTCCTCAACTTCAATTATTTAATACAATTTAAATCAGATAGCAGAACGTTCTTAATAATCCGTTACCAAGATACCAAGGATTAAGTGGAATAATAAATTATAGATTGTAAATGAATACGATTTGATTGAATAACTTGATGAACTCTGGTTCCAATCAACCAAGATCTAAGATAATGTGTGGTTATGTCAAGGAAGTTGAACTCGTATACTATTAGGAATTACACAGAGTTCGAGACAAGAGTAGACCATTGTCCAAAGTGTATAAAATAATCATGAATTATAGAGGATTAAAATATGTTCATACTGTAGTACACATGAATCCACTATTATTCGATTCTTCCCACTCCAATGCAACCGACGATTCAAAAAGCTGTGGCATTGACAACACAGACAGACGTTTTCTGTTTACATCGCTTTCTAGTCACGGTATTGACAGATATTTTATCAGCGGAAAATGTTATCAGCTAATTGAACTCTTGAAGATATCAAGTGTTTCAAACTGGCTGCCAAACTGTCAATCGATTTGCTAGTAACCTGTCCGCATTTTCAACAACCTTCTTTCATCATGTCGTAACTTTTAATTGGGTCGGAGAGCTCCTCTCAAAAACTTGAACAATTTTAGAAGAATCTCTATCTTCCTTGTTTACTGATAGCTTGTGGGAGCGTTTCAAACTCTAAAAACCAGACACCACTCACTTTTTCAGACAAACAATTAATTTTTTCACAGCATTCAATCATTTGTTTATCAGAAAGTGTTCTTTTGAAACTCACTGAAAACTTCTTTGAGATTCTCCTACCATGCGTCACTACTCACTAGTATGAAACTCTCTCAAACAAAATCAACAATTTGTCAACATATTACTCATTTCGTACACTTTCCCACAACTAGAGACTTGAACAGCTGGTCTCTCTCTGAACAATCCTGTACATTAGCCAAAAGTCATTAGCTCTTTTCCGGAAAACACCAGTGGTGGGTGAAATGAGAATGAATATCAATCATCAAGCAACAGAGTTGTTGTAAAAGTTGGACATGTTTATTTTGTTGTGTTCGCGTTTATTCTCTGTGGCTTTAAAACTTACGACATGGTGCCAAGAGAACAACCATTGCACGACTACAATTCGAAATTTTATACAGTTCATTTATACAAACTTCAACACAAGGTATTTGACAGTTAGACTTTTTAGACACTTGGAATGTCAATAACAATAAATTCATTCGTTTTCGTTAACATTAGGGCAAGTGTTGATTGATTTACATACTACTTCACTTTTGTTTATAAATTGAAATATTCATATCCAATTATGTTTGAACCAAAAATGATTAATATATTTGGATATGAATTTATGACCTCATCTTATTTATTCTCTTGGAAATGATGCTAGTATGAATTGACATGTGGAAATGCAGTAGTGTTTTCAAGAGTTGCACCAAATAAGTTTGATATATTCAGGACATTTGGGTATGGGGAGGTATTCAATCAAGAACAAAATAATAATTTTTTCATTCATCACGTTCACCACATTATTAATAATTTTATTTTTGTATACCATTGTTTAGCCTCCAATGAGCACTTTGTATCTATTGAAAATTCTGATCAAATCAAAAACTTTGAAATGCCCTCCAGTTTGATCGTACAACCAGAATTTCAAAAAACTGCACTGAGATATAAATTGCATTTATCGATCCACCTCTGCATGTAGGCTATGTGGTGTTTGAGCGGCATGGATCATGTGGCGAACTGTGCACATGCATACGAGATGCGGTTTACTCTTCAAACGAGGGCTGTGGCCAGACGCTAGACGTCCCTCGCCCTCAACTCGACACACAAATCCCGCACTCAGTAGTTGCAACCTTTTATGTCCTCTGCGTGGTTCAAGTTGAATGAGAGGTTGGCAGAGAACTTCACACACTCAATCATCTAATGTCTGGAGATCTGGGAAATTGCAAATTTCCATTGGACCGAGAATTAGTTTGAATAGTGGTCCACGGAGTAACTCTTTGATGGTTCCCGAATCTTTGTAGTTCGTTCAGAGGTAGTAGCTCCATTTAATCAATGATCGAAAAACCACCTGTTTGATTTATTAGTAACCTACCATGATACTCTCATTTTAATTAGATACTTCACCTTTCGATTTATCAATGGTTGCATCAAATCAGTGTGTACATCAAACGTTTTATTAACCAGTAAGAGTCTGAGAGTGAAAGGTTATAAAAGTATTACCTCTTATACTCAATGCATGTAACCATTGGAAGACCTTTTCAGTTTTCATGTATCCAATACATCCAACTTGAATTAATCAGTTGCAGTTCTCATACAGACTTTTGTACGGCAGAGTAGCATAAATTAGTGTTCTATTCTCAATCTGCATTACTATAGGTGGATAAGTAGTTATTGATCGATTTATCGTTCAATGTTAGTAATTCAGTATTGCTCGAGGCAAGTATTATACCAACTAATGATTTTCTCATCAAGTGAAATTATTCATGAGAAGCTGCAAGTTAAAATCATAGCCGTGTATTAACACTAGAGTTGTCAAATAAGTTCAACAAATTGCGGCAATTTGTTGACAATTTATTGAAAAGTACAGCTACATTTATCGCAAATTTGTGAAAATGTTTTGTTTTGGTTAATTTTGACAACTTTGGTGAAAACGCAGCTTAACGATTAACGAGTCTCCAATCCACTCTCAACAACTGTGAATGAATTAGATTTTAAGTAAACCATGATAAACTTGTAAAATATTGTGGTCGATCATGGAGAATAGAAGTTTGTGAAAAAATTGCACAATATCGTCGTGTTAGGTTTAAAACTACCAATTGTCATTATATTCGTGGAGATTATTGAACTGTCCTATTCACAGTAGGTTTAATACCCAACAAGAAGATACAGTCAATTTTCTTCAAAAACTTCCATTCTCCATGATCGACAACAATATTTTAAAAGTTGGTTTATCATGGTTTACTTGAAATCTAATTCATGCACAGTTGTTGAGAGTGGATTGGAGACTCGTTAATCGTTAAGCTGCGTTTTCACCAAAGTTGTCAAAATTAACCAAAACAAAACATTTTCACAAATTTGCGATAAATGTAGCTGTACTTTCCAATAAATTGTCAACAAAGTATCGCAATTTCTTGAAAACTTATTTTTCAACTCTCGTGTTAATACACGGCTATGATTTTAACTTGCAGCTTCTCATGAATAATTTCACTTGATGAAAAAATCAATAGGTGTTATAACACTTGCTTTGAGCAATACTGAATGTTTAACATCATAAATTATAGCTATATCGATCAATGCTACTAATAATCCTAATAATATCGATCAAAGCTACTAATCCAATCCAGCTAGTAATGAATATTGAGTATAAAAATCTAATTTACGCTACTCTGCTGTACAAATGTCTGTATAAGAACTGCAACTGATGCTTAATCCAAGTAAGAGATGGATTGAATGCACGAAAAGGTCTTCCAATGGTCCTCTATTCTATTAATAAGTAATACTGAAAACACGTTACTTATATGCGCTACTTTATTCAAATGAATAAAATCAATATAAAAACTTGTAGTACCCTTCTATTAGAACATTTAAAAAAAAACTTGAAAATGGCCAGGTCGAAACTAGTCTTTGAAATGTTTTAAAATGTTCTAATGAAAGGGTATTACAAGTTTTTATATTGTTTTTATTCATTGGAATACTAAACTGTAGCATTCTATCTATGAAGAAAATAATATCGAATTCAGTCCTTCATTTCTACAAAGAATGTTCTAACCTGAGAGGCTTTGCTGCTGTGTGAAATTTTATTTTTCTCTTCCTTCGGCAACCATTTCAACAAATGCTTTCTAAAACCTACTTGTAGATAATGTAGAGAACTACAGCATAGGCTATACTATTCTGTTGGTGGAATTTACTACTATCCTTTTCAACCGGTGTCAATAGCAATGAGTCATAATACAGTAGCTGTGATGTCACCGATGAGAACGAATACCGTTCATGTGCAGCGCTGAACTCTACTACCGGAAATCATGTGTGATGTGTTTGGTGATTGTATGCAATGTGCGTCTGAACTGATGCCGTAAATTTCCTGTCGAGTGTCGAGTGTCGACAGTCGACTGACACTTGGTTCGACAGGTCAAAAGTGTCGGCTCGTGAATGCGATTGCCGTTGGCTTTCTCCTCTTTCTTTCAATGCTGCAAGCCACCATTCAAGCTGCACTGCCATTGTGTCTGTAATCAGGTGCTCTCGCAAAATTGAATGGAAGCTTCTCAAACAAGCAGTGTCCTACTTTGCTTGAAAAAAGTGAAGGTACAATAATTCTACTATGAATGACATTTTCTTTCAAGGGGACCTCACCTATTTAATTTGTTTGTAGTCTCTCAAATTATTTTCAACAGTGTTGTAGATACTTCAAATGCTAAGAATCCAGTTCCAGACAACGAGAGAACTATTTCCACTCACGAGTGTTCCTGTTGAGAATTATTGTAGACGTGATACAGAAATCGGTTTAATCTGAGATCTGTATCCAATTCTAGAATAGGATTCCGCCGCTTAGCGGAGGAATCGGCTATTCCAATCAGTTTCGAGCTTTTCAGCTTATGCGTCGAACGTATGTAAGCTTTAAGCTTTTAGGCCTATGAGCCAACTATTTCTGGTTTGTGAAGCTAATGGCATAACTAATCCTCTTACAGAACATCGAAAATTTTAGATCAGATTTGAATGGCTTGGAAATGCAGTATTTATTTAATGAAATGTTAACTCATTCACAAATTGGGTGTTCTTCTCATTCAATTCAATAACTTTTTCTAGATTAGCTTGGAAGTTACAGTTCCTTTTTTGAAACAAGGAGCTAATGTATATTCCAGCATTGACCGTTGATATTTCTGAAGGTTATCAAAATTTGATGGTATTATTATCATTTTTCTTCATCAGCTCAATCGTTTGATTGGTTAGTAGCCTTCCATCTGAATCTGTTAATGTTCATTAATAATAATGTTCTGCTTGAAATATAAATTCACTTCAGCTAGAAATGGAGAGACACAATCCAAATTGATAAGATTCAATCTATGCTATATAATATATTTATCTGAATAAGATACTCATTTTTTAAGAATAAAGTTCATTATGTTTTGCAAGCACCTCACCTAAATCTTATAAAACACCTTCAAATTCATGCTGGTATGTGTAGTTTTGAAACTTGAAGGATGTATTCAACGGTTCAGAAGTCTGGAAGTTAGTAGATGAGTGGCCTACAGTAGTACGTTCTAGTTGGAAGTATATGGAGCGAAATTAGTTGAAGCGCAGTGATGATTAACGTGGAAGCAGCGATATGGAACGAGAGCTGAATGCCATTCATTAAGAGTGTATAGAATGGTCTATAAGAGAAAGATGAGTGAAACAGGAGAAGATCCCGGAAGAAGGAGGAAGTCGATGAGAAAGAGAGGATGTGATGGAGGGGAGGTCTGAGGGAATCCGGATACAGGCCGCTGTAAATGCTTGTAATTAGCATTCATCAGTCGAACTACGGGAAGCTCCAAACTATACTCCTACGCCGGCTCACCCCCCCCCACCCTATCGTCCTCTTCCGATGGCGGGCCAATCACACAATGCTTCGTTCCTTTTCCAGTAGCAATGTCTGAGCTCTGCAAACGATCGGAAAATTCGAGCGTGTTTTGCAGCTTTCCTTAATTGCCAGAACGTGCCTACTGGCGAACAGAAGAAAACCGTGCAAGTGAAAATAATATAATTTGACGCTTGCTCTCGTGATCCACGCTTTGCTTGCCATCCACACTTGCCATCAAAGTTCAAATATTAAAGGTTTTACCAAATGAATAGGTTGTTATTTAAAGCCCTTTAAACGTTTTGTCTTGTAAAATTCAGTTTATTAATATGCAAGTTAAAATGGGAATAGATATAATAGCATAGGAAGATTTTAACATGTTTACTTATGTTACTTTAGGACACACTAATTATTTATTAATTCGTATGTCCACAGTGGTATCATTAGGCTAACATATAATGTACAATCAATATATAAATCATAAGGAAACATTGTGGTGGTTGTAAACTTGCAAATTTATTCAGACCTTATATTTCAGAATTTATATTTAGAAAGATTCGGCTTAAATCTGGCTGAATGGTAACATATTAGTTATCTCATACAATGTGTTAGGAGTTATCAGAAAAATTAAGTAATCCGTTCAAGGGATTTGTGGGATTGATTAATGAAATATTTCAATTCTTAATGGAAAATACTGTTTTGACTGACTTTCCATACTTTGAACTCACAGACTTGTATTTTTTTATGGAAGTTGGTAAACAGCAATCAATATATGTCGAAATGAGGTAGGCGGACCGAAAATCCAATTAACCTGTGTAACAACTTGTAGAGTACCGTAATTTTGATCCTGGAATCTTCAGCTGAACAGCTCTCAGCCTGAAAACTCATCAGGTATATTGGGTGACGGTAAAGTCTTTAATCGGCTATCTGTGAGCTCATAAAGGTTTTCCAGAGCAGCAAGTTGTGTGATAGGCTATTTGAAACATCACACATCATGAAACGTGATAGGGTAGTCTCGAAGGGAGTATATGATTCAAGGGGTACTCTAATAGACTAGGCCTACTGAGTCTTATCGTCCTATCCACCACTTGGTGAACTCCATCATCAGCCACATCGATGTCTGATTATTGATCTGATAATCGATAACGTGGCAGCTAATGGATGCTCAAGAAGTATATCGCTTTTGAATAATTTAACGTCAATCGATAGGAGGAAGGGGTCTGTGCGTCCCCTTCGGTCTCGCTCGTCGGCTTCCAGTCAAATTTACTGCCTGACAGAGCACTCTCGTCCGCCGCCTAATAAAACACGAAAAACATGTGTCTTTTCATTCGCTTCCAGTGAGGTTGAGCCATTCAATTTTATCTTCAATCCAGGAATAAATCTCTCTACAATTTTTAAGTCTAATTTGTAGCTATAATAAATTATATCATTTCCTTGCCTGATAACATACCGTACTGCACTATATTATGCAGTGTATGTACTATATGCATTGCATATGAACTGCACTTCATTTGTATAAAAAATCTAGTTTCGTGAATTATCAGTCTAGGATCAAGAATACCATTGTCATATTCTACATGCTCAAATACTAGAATATAGTAGGAGAATACAGATCTTGGTTTATATGGATAAAATATCAATACCGCAGTATTATCCCATGTAAACGTGGTGAGAGAATGAATTTTGGTCATTTACAGTATTTTGAAAATTGATTCGATTTTTTCAATTTCTATACTATCTACTGTAGACTAATTATTATTTAAAATAAGATGAGGGTTTATAAATTCAAATTCAAATGATCTTTATTCACAAAAAAGTAATACAGCAGCAGAAACATTATATAAATAGTGAATATTCCCCACAAAGACAACAAGTCTGGGGAATAAGCTTCACAATTGCCTCTTCAAACCGATAGTCTCAAAAAATCCATCAAGCAGCAAATGAAAATAGTAGGTAACTTATTAGTAGACTAACTATACCAAGACATGATGAGATCTACAGATAAGTAGCTTTATTTTTCATTTTCTCGGAAAAATAGGTATTGTGTGATAATATGTGGTGGGGTGTCTTCAATGATACGGATATAGAGCATGATGTGTCATTTATGTGTGGATTTGATTGCTTATAAACAAATATGCTTGTTAGATCGGTTAAGAGCAATCCAATAGTCATGCCATATTACTCATCATTATTCATCCAATCCGGCTGCAAGCTGTAGCAAATCTTCAAACTTTAGTTCCACTGCAGTGACTCATGCTCTTCTCTTATAATGAGATGTGAAATGTTTCTGTCGAATATTAGAGAGATACGATTTCCGAGAAGCTTGTTTTTATTATTTGGTATGTGAATCAACAACCACGGGATTTCCTCTATTTTCATGTTTTTGAGTAGCTACTTCTATAGAGGATGGATAAATAGGGCGTATTGTTTGGACACTGGCCAAAAAATTGAATCGTGTTGACAAGTGATATTTCCAATGAAGATTCGAAAAATATTTTTCAAATGAAATGCTTTTGTCGAGTTTCCCCGATACGATTAAAGCTTTTCATTCAAATGTAATTAGTCACTGTTTTTCACAGTATGTTTACTTGAAAAGTTTCCTGGTCTGAAAATTGATCAGCATTCTATCACTGTATTTTTTGTGTAGTATGAATAACCCAAACTCAAAAAGTGCATACAAACTCTTTAAACCATGATCAGTTTTAAAATGTTGATATACAGTATTTATTACTTGTTGTTTGTATTACAAAAGGGGCATCAAGTTTTCAATACGAAATTGTCTCTCCCGGCCAGTAACGTCATTCTCGAATGAAAGGGTTATTGTGGACATTCAGGGCCAGACCGGCCAGTATGACTGTAGGCTACTTGCAAAACTCTTTTGTTACTCCGGCTAATTTATTCTCACTCAGTTAACCATTAATTCTAACACAACTTGCATTACGTCTTCACCCAACAAACAATTCGCATGTCACCACGAACGTAATTCGTATTCTAAACAAAGCGTGTGATTATTGCGGACTTGTTCTTTTTTGGAGATGTCATTATTCAGGAAAGTGTCCTGTGCCTGTGCCCGGCTGGAAATAAGCTCAGAAAAAACTGCGCCCGGCAATTAAAGAGAAAGGAGATGAGACATGACGGACATTAAGCAAAGACTTTCACCAGTTTCCAGAACGGGCAGTTTTTTCTTGCAGTTTCATTCGTAGAAGACTTGGTCGTGACGGATCGCAGGACGTTCCTACACAAAAATATGTCGCCGTTTGCTTAGGCTGTATTTTCCTATCAGATAGTTTACCTTTCGTAAAATCAAGAATGGAATAGTACCGCATGGGATTCCCACGAACAAAAGTTATACGAATTTACTTTTACTTTTAATGAAGAATAGGGTCAATCCCTATTCTTGGTGATCCAACGAATTCCAAAGGTACTGAGTATTCAAATGCATTGCTTCTGAAGTTGAAACACCTAATACACAACGTGATAATTGATCACAAATGATCTATATGCTGTAAATTTCTATATGTGGAGTTTTTCTGTCTCTGAACGAGTAATTCATAAAATAAAAAATTAATTGTAATGGCATTGATGAAGGTTTGCGTTAGAGTAAACACAAATGATCTATATGCTGTAAATTTCTATATGTGGAGTTTTTCTGTCTCTGAACGACTAATTCATAAAATAAAAAAATGCATTGTAATGACATTGATGAAGGTTTACGTTGGAGTACAGATTTAATATTATGATGTGAATTCAATAGTAAAAATGGGTAGTTTAGTTGCTGTATAGATTAGGCCTACTAGCTTGAACCAGTGAAGTGTAATTACATGCTGGTCGAACATTAAATTTCAACTGTTTATGTGGCTCGAATATCATACAACTTTGAAATGAGAATAAAATAGATAACAGGAGAACATTATTTGTTGAACACTGTTGCTGCTGATGGGATTTGAGTAGTGCTTAGTTATTTATGCTATTCTCATTCTGAGGGTGGATGTTGAATTGAGATTAAATTTTCCTGTTTAGTTGTTATAGAAACTAATTTAGCTGTAGCAAGAGAATTGTTCTTCATCATCCAGCCATCTTGAATATACATTTATGATTTCATTCTCATAAAGAGCCGACCGCCATATCATGCTCATGATTGATGACTTCCGTTGAAAAGTTATTGGAATAAGGTGAATGAACGATGCGATAAACTTGTCAATGTCATTTGGTCTATGAAATTATCTCCGGATGCTGTATGCAGATCATTCAAAAACATTAAATAAGAAGTTGACAAAAATCGGTCTTTCACCTTCTACGCCCATTTATCAACTATCACCTTGGCAGGCCACTCTTCTCACACAAACGACAAACACAAAACAACAACACTAGCAAAACAAGATAAGAAGATCGAACGATGAACCATTGAATAATCCACAAGAATATTTAAGATATGAATATTGTTTGTGAAATTCAGAAGCGGAACAAAATTTCCAGTGGAACCATAATCCAATCAATGTGAGTAAGCTCTTTCAATGTTATGCAACGTTAATATTTATGGCAAAACCTGGTATTGTTTACGGATTGTGATCGGTTTTAAAACAAGTGTGAGATTTGACACTGCTGGACCGACAGCCAGTGAGTTGGCATTATTTTCGATTTTGCTATTTTCCTCTGTAAAGCTCCAATGTCCAAATTATTCAATATTGCAATAACTACATAGTTATTATTGTTGTATTGAATAATTTAACTTTTGTGGAATTTCATCAACTACGATTTTAAATATTAAATAATATTTTCACCCAAGCTCAAGAGACCGATTTTTTACTTCTAAAAAAACATAGAATATTTAGTTTTTTTTTGTCAAAGTGAGGTTTAAGTTATTAGAAATTGAGAGAAGAAAAGTTGACTCAGATAGGCCAATCAATTATTATTCGCACTCAATACAGTATATCATTTATATATCATTTTAAAAACCAATCACATTATGACAAGTTACAAATGTTGATGAAATCTCTAAAAATGATGAAAAGTTTCTCTATTAAATGAGTAATGCAATAACTGTAAATATTTATAATGTAAACTAGTCTTAATGGTGCTTACTAAAAAGATTCGTTCTTGTAATGAGTTCTTCTGAACAATTATTGTCTGAATCAAGAATTGGAAATTTACTGAAACTCACTATCTCAATAATGCGTTGAAAAAACGTGCGCCAGACAGAGCAAAGAACGATTCGTATAATCGTCGGTCAATGAAGCCAACAGTATCGAAGCTCACTCACTAATAGATGATGGTTGGTGTCCGAGGTCAATAGAACGATAAGTTTCGGAAGTGGGTCGAGTTCCTATTCCGGGCATCATCACCATCACAAGCTACAACTACAACACACTCTGTTGTCACATAACTGACAACCTCACTACAAAAGAATTTCTAACAAATTCCTAAACGTATCAAACAGGCCAACTCAAACTTACCAACTAACTTCTAAATATTCTATGGTAATACTTTGTTCAATTAGGAGTGCCCGAGAATCATAATTTATCACCAACCATTGATACGTGTAACCATGTACCATGAACAACCATGAACCAAGTAAACAGATCTGAGGTGTAACTATATTGAAATTCATACAAACATTTTTTTCATTTCAACATCTTGGAAAAGTAAGTGTTTCATAGGTCAGAAATTAAATACATCAAATGATGCTTTAATTTTATATAAGGGAGGGAGGATGATGAAACACCTATATTCCAATAATTTCATATGCAACCCTCGATTTATCCGAGTGAGTTGAATTGGAGTGTTGAAAGCATCAACAATATCAAAACAAGACTCATTATCCTCATGCACATGACCTTTTGTATAGCGTTTTCCTTCAGGGAAATCTGTCTAAATTATATTCACTCATTACACTTTGCTAGCTATTGTATCATATTCAAAGTGAATCAGATAATAATCAAAGTCAATATTTGAAACCATGAAATAATCATATTGGATCACTTGAGAAGCCAAACTTCTTCTGAAACTAATAGGAAAAGTCACTCTGCAGTACTTATAACTTCATTGATAAGTTTTTGTGTTTTAATAGAAACATCAATTTTTTACAAAAACACCGATTTCATACAAGACAGACAACATTATTTCTATTCATTTCCAAATCCTTATCAGTCATCAACAAAAATCGCAAATTGAAATGAAATCATAGCTTGTTATCATATCATAACTATTTCAAATACAACATTTGTATTTTCTCAAAGCTATGGAGAATAAAGTCTATTTCTGGACTTGAAAGATTAGTTTATAAATCTAGACATTGTTCACTTGATCAATCAAGCTTTTCAATATCAATAGTGAGATTTATTCACTGAAATCCGCCAGCATTCAAACAGTTTCAGTTTCAAGTGAATTCCAATATTGATGTTTAGCAGTCATATTTTCACATTGCGCTTGATTCCCAAATCTAATTTCTACGGAACTTTTTCCCACTCCAATTTAATTATTCACTCCATTTTTTATAAATTTTATAAATAATTAGGCCTTGTGGATGGTTTCAGTTTTATAGGATTGTGATATCTGATGATTCATGTCAAAGGACTATCACTAACTACATTAAAAAAAATTTTGGTAATGTTTTAGAAAAGAATACCATGATCACCCCAACACATTTTATTTAGTTAGGGAATCATAGCTACAACAAAGTTTATTATTAGTAACCTCTTTTGTATGTGTATTATGTATTTGTGAATAAACTCCTTTGGTTGCAATTCAGTGTTTTGCTTTCTTGATTTTTTTCATCTGAAAGGGCTATTTGATGGCTTTTTTCAATAGATCAATCCGTTTCTGTACCATTTAGTTTTTGAAGACACGACCGATTCACACCAATTATTCCTTTATAAAGTGGCTAAATTAATTTTATCAGGAAGATTTACTCATAGAACTATTTGTTATGCTATTTGAATGGATTCGGATGGTGAATGGAAAGTGTAAAGACGAAGAGTGAGCGTGGTGTAGGTCAAGACATGGGCAGAGGCAGTGATAGACAGTGAGACAGACGAACAAGGCCTAATGACAGGCTAATGGCAATTGGCAGCCAGCACTACTTCCGGCACCCACGTCCTCGCTCCACTCGACCACCGAGCCTCGAGCCTCGACACATGCCCAGTATCACATCGTCCTACCACAGATCTAAGCCCTGTTTATTTAGTCTATGTTCCCAAGTGCAACAGATTCATCTGTTCAATCGCCTCCCTGCTAGTACTGTATAGGGATTCGAGGAAATTCTTAAGAAGTGCTAGCCTGAATACAATAATTGATTTTTAATTTACGAGTCTTTTATTTTTGTAGACGTGGAATCATTCATGAACGATGTAAAAGAGGAGAATAATGGTGTAGCACTACTGAGTATGGTTGGAAATAAGTTATACCAGAGGCAACTGATACAAGACACACATACGCTATCTTTTCTCTATGGTTACACTATTTTGGGTTGTCTCACTGATTCTCCGACTATACTGAAGCAGGAAACTTCTTTCATTCAATTATCAATATTTAAAACATTCTCACCACAATTTCTTTTGAATATTAACATTTTTATTATAAATTGTTCTTCTATTGTGAAAGATGTTTTCTGATTTCAATGATACTTGCTATCACCTTTTCCTTATATTAAACTTTGCTCGCTTATCTTATGGTAAATAAGTTCATTAGGCTACTTATAGTCCATACAAAATTAATTTTGACTTGGAGGTACATGCGCAGCAGAGAAAAATAGAGATACAACGGCGACGATGTTGTCGTTCTAAACCGGCTATATTTCTCTAATTTCTAGTGAGTGTTCAATTGCTCATAATATACTCTTGACGTTTCCTCTCTGAAAGCACTGAGTCGACTGAGTCTAATCGACAAATTGGCAACTGCGCTTCTACCTATGACTCTATTCATAACTGTGATTGGCTTTGATCTCCGTCCATTTCTCTGCTTCGCATATTTCCCCAAGTCAAAAGTGATTTTGTATTTTTTACATGTTAGCGTAGCAGCCTAGAGCTTCTGAGTTCCGTCCGAGTTTTAAGCCATGTACCTCCCGTGCTTTTGGATGGACACAGTAAACTGGTGGGGATTCAAGCATAATCAAGAAAGCTGTTAGGCCAATTGACGGCTAAAATATGAATATATATCAGGCGAGGTGAACTCCCGTGAGGGACTCTTCACCATAAAAAGTTATACAAATATTATTACTGTTTAGTTTGAGTGTAAATAATTTAACCATCTATTCCAAAATTCATTCACAGTAATTTTCCTTTCAAAATATAGAATTTTTCATGATATTATGTTTACACAATTTTGTGTCTACAAAGTAAAAAACATTACTAATCTACAAAACTACTAATATTGTTTCTACACAAGTTTTGACATGTTGAATTGATATGGATGAATGACTTTGGCACATCTCCAACTCCATAAAAGAACTCCATATTCATTAATATTAAAAATAAAAATAGTAGTTCAGTACAGCAAATTTCACTAGGTCTCCATACTGCTAGTGTGCTGCAATTATTCATAATATTATTCGAAGAATCATTGCTGTATCAGTAATTGGCTTCTCGATTGAGTGTTTCACGATTTCAATTATGCTTCTTCCAAGCTTGTCTCTGAGATATGGTTGTGTTTTTCAAGAAGAATGTTGCATTTTCCTCGATAATTCTCAATAGTTTTCACTTTGATCCTCTATCCAATCTCAACCTCTTAATGCAAGTTAGTGGAATGAGCTTCCAAACTAGCATTCCTGAATGACCTAAGACCTCAGAGCTCTTCTCTCAATTGACCAAACAATGAATCCAATTAGAATTATCAAGGATCATAATGAATGATTGGCCTCACAATACTATTCAGTGGACCATTCATAACAATGACTGCAGGTCAAGCTAGAGAGTCACATCTGTGGAATTTTAATTCAAAAAGAATTCACTACAGCTATATGTTTCGTGAAGAGATTCAATTTTATGAGGTGATCATTCAAAGCATTTTTCATAATTTAAAAATAGAATACACTACCATACACAAACTGTGATATATTTCTTGAAGAGATTTAGTCTTATGAGTTATTCGTCAAAATATTTCCTTATCAGCAACTGAAAACTGTCGGTTAACAGTTGTTGAGTAAGACTTTCAGATATATTATTACTTTTTAAGAATAAGTAGCTGATGGTACTTGCTATCACCTTTTCCTTATATTAAACTTTGCTCGCTTATCTTATGGTAAATAAGTTCATTAGGCTACTTGTAGTCCATACAAAATTAATTTTGACTTGGAGGTACATGCGCAGCAGAGAAAAATAGAGATACAACGGCGACGATGTTGTCGTTCTAAACCGGCTATATTTCTCTAATTTCTAGTGAGTGTTCAATTGCTCATAATATACTCTTGACGTTTCCTCTCTGAAAGCACTGAGTCGACTGAGTCTAATCGACAAATTGGCAACTGCGCTTCTACCTATGACTCTATTCATAACTGTGATTGGCTGATCTCCGTCCATTTCTCTGCTTCGCATATTTCCCCAAGTCAAAAGTAATTTTGTATTTTTTACATGTTAGCGTAGCAGCCTAGAGCTTCTGAGTTCCGTCCGAGTTTTAAGCCATGTACCTCCCGTGCTTTTGGATGGACACAGTAAACTGGTGGGGATTCAAGCATAATCAAGAAAGCTGTTAGGCCAATTGACGGCTAAAATATGAATATATATATCAGGCCGGGTGAACTCCCGTGAGGGACTCTCCACCATAAGAAGTTATACAAATATTATTACTGTTTAGTATGAGTGTAAAAATAATTTAACCATCTATTCCAAAATTCATTCACAGTAATTTTCCTTTCAAAATATAGAATTTTTCATGATATTATGTTTACACAATTTTGTGTCTACAAAGTAAAAAACATTACTAATCTACAAAACTACTAATATTGTTTCTACACAAGTTTTGACATGTTGAATTGATATGGATGAATGACTTTGGCACATCTCCAACTCCATAAAAGAACTCCATATTTATTAATATTAAAAATAAGAATAGTAGTTCAGTTCAGCAAATTTCACTAGGTCTCCATACTGCTAGTTTGCTGCAATTATTCATAATATTATCCGAAGAATCACTGCTGTATCAGTAATTGGCTTCTCGATTGAGTGTTTCACGATTTCAATTATGCTTCTTCCAAGCTTGTTTCTGAGATATATGGTTGTGTTTTTCAAGAAGAATGTTGCATTTTCCACGATAATTCTCAATAGTTTTCACTTTGATCCTCTATCCAATCTCAACCTCTTAATGCAAGTTAGTTTTCCTTTCCTCCCCATTCACCTCCCTTTTCCCCCTTTCTTATTTCTCCTCCTTTTTCGTCTTCTTCCTCTCTTGCTTTTTTTTCAAATACAGTATATCTTTTTTCTGCGCTATATTTTTATTTATCCATCTTTTTTTCCCTCTTTAGTTTCTTCTCATTTCTAATTTCTTCTCCTTTCTAATTTCTACTCCTGCCTTTACCTCACCCTCCTTAACCTCTTCAATACTATCCATTCCCATTTTTCTTTTCGTATTGTCTCCTTTCCAGTTTCATAATGACTATTCAAGATATTTTAGCTCTCATGATTTATTTTTAGCTCTCTTAATTTTTATAACTTTATTTTTAATTCTACTCTTCTTCCACTCATTGTAGAATCTGCCTTACTATCAGATTGAGTTCTCTTTTCTCTCATTTCTCTTAGATTCCAATATTATTTTTAGTGGTATGAGCTTCCAAACTAGCATTCCTGAATGACCTAAGACCTCAGAGCTCTTCTCTCAATTGACCAAACAATGAATCCAATTAGAATTATCAAGGATCATAATGAATGATTGGCCTCACAATACTATTCAGTGGACCATTCATAACAATGACTGCAGGTCAAGCTAGAGAGTCACATCTGTGGAATTTTAATTCAAAAAGAATTCACTACAGCTATATGTTTCGTGAAGAGATTCAATTTTATGAGGTGATCATTCAAAGCATTTTTCATAATTTAAAAATAGAATACACTACCATACACAAACTGTGATATATTTCTTGAAGAGATTTAGTCTTATGAGTTATTCGTCAAAATATTTCCTTATCAGCAACTGAAAACTGTCGGTTAACAGTATGTTGAGTAAGACTTTCAGATATATTATTATTTTTTAAGAATAAGTAGCTGATGGTACTTGTTGGACATAATTATAATCCTAATTACGGTGGCTATATAAGCTGGTCTATGTGTGGCGGCTATATAAAGGTGGGTGAAAAGTCTGAGAACGGCTTAATATCTCATACACAAAGGAAATTTGACGGTGGATGTGATTGCGGATCCTACTCAAATTGAAAATACTACATTACTATGACTCTAAAAATCTGGTCCGCCAACTTGGCTCCGCCATATTGAATGCAACTTTTTTTTAAATACATGATTTCGATACGGAATTTTAAGAAAAATGAATGGTGAAAACCGCACATCGATATCTCAAACCGTTTCGAAGATATTCACATTATTAATCAATACCACTTGTATTTCATATCTGATTTGCATCGTATTGATTAATAATGTGAATATCTTCTAAACGGTTTGAGATATCGATGTACGGTTTTCACCATTCATTTTTCTTAAAATTCCGTATCGAAATCATGTATTTTAAAAAAAAAAGTTGCATTCAATATGGCGGAGCCAAGTTGGCGGACCAGATTTTTAGAGTCATAGTAATGTAGTATTTTCAATTTGAGTAGGATCCGCAATCACATCCACCGTCAAATTTCCTTTGTGTATGAGATATTAAGCCGTTCTCAGACTTTTCACCCACCTTTATATAGCCGCCACACATAGACCAGCTTATATAGCCACCGTAATTAGGATTATAATTATGTCCAACAAGTACCATCAGCTACTTATTCTTAAAAAATAATAATATATCTGAAAGTCTTACTCAACATACTGTTAACCGACAGTTTTCAGTTGCTGATAAGGAAATATTTTGACGAATAACTCATAAGACTAAATCTCTTCAAGAAATATATCACAGTTTGTGTATATGGTAATAATGGTTTTCACCATTATTTTTTTCTTAAAATTCCGTATCGAAATCATGTATTGCATGACCACCTTTAAAAAAATAAAGTTGTATTCAAAATGTCGGATTCAAGATGGTGGACCAGATTTGCACAATCTGATTAGCAGGTGAAGTTATAGTAAAGTATTACTTTCAATTTGAGTATGATCCCCAATCACACCCACCTTGGAATCACCTTTTGACATGAGATATTAAGCCGTTCTCGGACTTTTTTCTCACCTTTCTGCTTTGAATAGTATTGATTAATAATTTGAATATCTTCAAAACGGTTTGAGATAACGATATGCGGTTTTCGCCATTCTTTTTCTCTTGAAATTCCGTATCGAAATCATGTATCGCATACCTCCCTATTTAAAAAAATTAAGTTGTATTCAATATATCGGACCAGATTTTTAAAGTCATAATAATGTAGTATTTTTCAATTTGAGTAGGATCCCCAATCACACCCACCATCAAATTACCTTTGTTTATGAGATATTAAGCTGTTTTCGGACTTGTCACCCACTCTGTGTATATGAACGGGAGTAGAATGGGAGCAGTTTGATCCTGATTTGATTTAGAGATTGCTACCAAGTTTGGGAATCTTATTGAAGTATGGTTTTATTACGGTGCCCTGTTATTAGAGACATGATTGAGAACTACTACTAGTTAAAACAACTTGAAAGTAATATAAAATAATTTCTAACACTGTCAACATAAGAAAACCACTTATTCAATATCAATGAAAAGTTCATTTTAACCATAGCTATTTTATATTAGTTGTTTATGAAAAAATAACTAGGCAATTTTCTCAAAAAGAAATCATACATCTCGATTGCTTCAAACTTGAAAAGGTGAAGGACTTCTAAGTTCTTGATTAGTTCAATGAACTCGTGATTTCCTAAGGCTTATCAATCTTGTTAATAAGGTTTACTCAGCTATTCTGTACGGGATATTCTTCGGGGAGCGTTAAATTAACAAATGTTCTTTCTTCATAATGTGCTATCATAACTGCATGAATGCATTCCAGCGTTGCACGCCGTCTATTGACAATGTCTGAGACAGCGGTTGGGTTTTGCCGCATCGTGCCCCGGGGGGTCGTATTCACTTCCATGAAGATTCGTCTTCACTGTATGTCAGCCACTGTGTTTTCCACAATGGCTGCTCCAGGCTAGAGATGTTTTCTCTAATAACCTTGCCAAGGAAATACATACATCGTGCACTAAGTGAACCTTCTACTCCTCTCTGAAATGACTATAAAGTTTGTGAACCCATTGTCGCATTGTTGTACTTGAAATAAAATTGTAAGCAACAGTAAAACTCAAAATTTTAACGTTTATCAGTTTGAGTACTTATTTATGTTAGTCGAATGAAACAGATAAGTTGTACCACCAACTGAGGAATCAATTGACACTTCTCCAACTTCATAAAACTTGTATCCCGTCTTGTGTTATTGTAGTATCTATCTCTTGTACTATCTATTGTAAGAGAAAATTATAATATTCCCCAATATAAGAAATATTCACAGTGATTACAATTACATCCAATCACTCCGTCTCCATAATGTAACAAGATATCTCATTTCCTTGAGATTGAAGTAGTCCCAAATGCTTTATAAACTACGAATTACAGTATTTTCAGCTATATTATGACGAATTTAATATTTTTCGAATATAATATTGATTCTTTGTCTTTATTTGCCGAATTAATTGGTGATTCAATCCTGGTGATCGATGGGAGTCTGAAACAAGAACGAAAATTATATGCTCTTAAACTTTACTATTGGAAAATTCATTATGGTGAATGAAGATGGTCTATAGTACATTATGGTACATGCTCTATAGAGTTTTAGTATGAGGTCCAAAGTTCTATGTAGTTTTAGTACTTGGAGAGTTAGTTACAAACCCCATGCATTCCCATAACAATAATGTGCAATGACAATAAAGTTAAGTAGTTGACCATCACATACACTCACACACATTCAAAATCATAGGCTAAATGAGCTTGATTCAACATCATCATACTTAACATCACTCTACTCTATCATAATTCTTGACCACATAATGATTTAGTCATCACACCTTCATCCAGCATCTTCCAATATTATTAGAAGGATCCAATCCTTGTTTTAATTATAATTTTCATCACTTAAAATACTTATCTAATTTCTTCGATCTGGTTTTTGCAGAATTTGTTGCTTTTTATCTGAATAAAGAGAACAAGAAGAGGAAGAGGAAAAAGGAGAAGGAAGAAAGTTGACCTGCTGAACGCGTTGATAGTTGGAGGAGTTCTCTCACAGACGTGAAGTGTTGAAACAACCATCAGTGTCAGTGGTGGGTGTGTAGGTGCGCGTGCGTGAGTGAGGTCGTGATCAGTGGTCGTGACGCGGAATGGACAGGACACGCGTGCAGACTGTCGCAATTGCTGTGAGACGAACGCCACCGCTGTTGTGATGGAAATATTCAGGTGGCACAGCTCGCGAGCGTCAAGGCATGGAGTGAAGAAGCGTTCCGGACCCCTTCAATGGGCCAGAGGGTTAGCATGTGTCATAAAGGATATCGTCGCGGAAAAAAACGTAGGTAATACTCTTGTTGTATCGGCCCTTCTATCTACTAGTAGTATACACTAACCTAACCAGTGATCACAAAATGATGAATGAACTTTCATTATTTAGTGATCGTTGACTCTAACATTGTTCCTCTACCTGTAGACTCACACCTTGAAATTGATCAAATCTCGCTAGAGTACGCACCCAGTAACATCTGCATTGCTCTCCAAAAATGTAGACTAGAAAGAAAGTTTGCGAATCAATAATTGCCTAACTTCATCTGTTTTTAACTTCGTTGGAGTAGTTTAAATTGGTCAAATGTCGCTAGAATACGCACCTAGTAACATCTGCATTTTTCCCCTGAGTGTAGACTATTGACTGAATTGTTAAAGTTTGGATATCAATAATTGCGTAACTTCATCTGTTTTTAATTTCGTTGTAGTAACTTGATGTTTGTGTTGATATTACTGTAACCTTTCATTTGCTACCAAATCGATAATTCACATTTTTCACATCCTTTGCTTGAACTCTTTGATACATATTTTCTAGTCTGATGGCTTTCAAATAAGAATCCTTGAGGTCGTACCACGTACTACTATATAGTTGTTTGAAGGCAATGTGTGTTGTGTTATTTTTGCATTGTGCGCTTGACAAATAATGTGAAAAATACTATTGTGCTACTATATTTTTTGGAAACTAGTGAAAACAGATAATTTGTGTCAAAACTACTCACTCACTAATAAAAGCATGCCTTGGCTTACTATGTTTTATCAATTGAGTAAAAGTAGTAATGTTTATTCAAAATTAAATTTTCTGCTAAACGCATCAACTGATTAAGGAAAGGTTCCTGACTATACAAGACATGTGCCTGAGAGTAGAGAAGTGATTGAGTATTGTAGAAGATAACACTGTAATTGTTTGAAAGTATTTCCCGCAAATCATTCATCATAAAAATTAATATTGATGTACAGCAACTACTTTTATTAGCATCACAGAAGCGGGTTCTTCTATTTTTCTTTTCTCTTGCTCCTACACAGACGATGACATGTTTCAAGGGGAGGGTCTCAGTTCCTCTCGTTTTCAGTTTCACACCTGTCCCTATTTTGATCATTTTGTGTAAAACTGAATCAATTGAGAAGTTGAGTTTGTCGAATCTTGCAATATAACCTGGAATGTTATATTAAATTGTATTTCAGAGGGTAAGTTAGGAAGTTAGGCTTTTGCTTTAGCTTTCAAATGGCAATATACTGGTATTATTCGGTTTAAATACCAAAATTAAATGAATGTCATGTTTCAAGATGTATTTTAGGAAGTGATCAAGACGAGAATGCTCCCAAAAACTTACCATTTCCAAACTGAAATCTTATTGAAGACTTTATAATCTTGAATAATAAAAAAAGAATGAAAATTGAGTACAAAGTATAATCATCAATTTGTGAATGAATAGATTTATGGAAATTTGTCTAATGTGTTTCAGTACTTGTTGTGAGAGAAGATATTTCACAGGAAGTGAATGATAAGTTAATAGTCAGTGTTTATGTGTGTGATAAGAAGCATTCATTCAGAATTATTCTGATAACGTGCTCCCTTTGTATTTTCAGAGATTCAAATTCAAGGCTTTGTATGTCGAGTTGTAATTCGTATTCATTGTGATGTAATAGTTTAACTTGTGTACTTTTCAATCACAGCGTTATGCCTACTTTTGAAACTTCCTCTCATTCTTATTATGTTCTTGGAACCAATCTTCTCTTATCAAACTCTAATTCTCCGACAAGTTATGGGTCGCTCTCTCTTCCTCACTCACATGAATATGTTCACTACGGAATTCCTTCAACTGGTTATCTTAAAATTATTGCCTCTAGCTATAATGTATGTATTGCCACAAGTATGTAAATGTCTAATCAACTACAGAAATTACCGCAACAACTTACCAAAGTTTTGGGATCGTACAATTTCAATAAATTTTAATGTGATTGAATTAGTAGGCCTACAATAGAAAATCATATTCGAATGGTACTGAACCACTAACTCATTAAACAGTATATTTTGTTCCTATTACAGTCTAATAATCAGAATACAAATTTTGTATTCTGAACAGTCCCCATGTTGTTTTTAATTTTTCTACTGATCAGATTAGTCAAATTATTTGTAACTAGCAGGCAACCCCTGCTCCGCATGGGCCTATAATTTAATTAGGTAATTTAGTTTTAATATAGTTTTATAATTTAAAACTTGACAAAGTGTAAACATAATCTACTGAAATCTTGAAGAATTCAAAATAGGCCTATAACCATCATCGGTAAATTAGGACTCAATATGCAAAATTTCAAGTTAATCAGACCAGTAGTTTAGACGTGATGATGGTTCATTCGTGAATTTCCAATTCCGTACGTGTGTGTACAAGCCAATTCCTACATTGAAAAATAATCCTAACTTGGATGTTTTGTCTTACCCCCTGAGACCTTATGTTTTTCTCATACATTATCCAACATTAATTGAGACAGAATTTATTTTACAAAAATTTCAACGAATGCATGTCTTTGATTTTTCAAGAAATTGAAATCGAATGATATAAATGTTGATGGCTGAAATCGATCATAAGTTTATTGTACTGATGAATTTTCAAATCGTTGAGAAGTTAGCTCTCTTCATCCAGATATGGTTTTATGGATGACAATCTATTTGTGATATGTGTGTTGGTGCGTAGAACATTGGTCGCATTCGCATTGGAAGTAGCAGCCAAGGTCTGCTCTGCTCGGTTCTCCCCAAGTGAGAGAGAATTGGCCGGCATCCAGGCACTCTCATTTGTTTCAATGCACTTGGAGGTTGATGTCTTCCCAACCCTATTTCGTTCTGGCAATCAATTCCAATGGATGTGAATCATAATCTTCTTTCTCAACACCATTCTAAATGCTTCTACACCAGCCAAATCTCGAAAACATCTCAGTTATTTCTTTCACTCCTCCATTACTCTCTTAGCGCTTGTGTTTCTGCGTGATCATTATTCATGAATTCACTGTTCCAGAAAATCCTTTTTATCCCGATTTTTTTAAAGATATATACTGTACTTTCGTGGAAAATCTTAGATGGTATATTATTGTAAACTCTATTTTCTGATGATTGGAAAGGGGAAAACGTATCAACAC
The DNA here is from genome assembly GCF_014356525.2 of Nilaparvata lugens. Taxonomy (NCBI): domain Eukaryota; kingdom Metazoa; phylum Arthropoda; class Insecta; order Hemiptera; family Delphacidae; genus Nilaparvata; species Nilaparvata lugens. Next base: position 69,715,856 of record NC_052504.1, on the reverse strand, counting down.
GTAAGGGCAAATGACGGCCGATTCACTTTTGCTCCAGACTCACTCATTTTGGGCAACAGATTCACTCTCAATCTGAGTTGTTGTATGTGTTCCCCTCCCCAAGGCGAAACGTTATTTACTTGATCGAATCTGAGTATTTATATTTTTTGTTTATTATGTGTAAGTTACGCTATTCTCCTACAATTTATGTATATCATTTCATGTATTCAAGATAAGTCTCAGTTCGTCTGATGATGCCATCCAGCTAGAAAAACCTGCCTTGACTTATTCACATGTTATATCACATATTATGTGAGTCGAAATTTCCACTCTGAACTTATTCAAAAGTAGAAAAGGAATAATCTCAATTACGAAATGAAAAACTTGATTTATGGTATTTTCCTAAGTTTTAAGTAAATTTCAATTTTAAATAACCATCGTCCTAACTAGAAATATTATTCCATATTCACGATTCAGTTTGTATATATTTAAAATGGGAATTTCATTTTATTATGATGAATTCATTTAGGTAATTACAAATTACATGAGCGTTGCAGTTTGGGTTTCTGGTGCCGTCTCATTTCCTCCGTGGTGCATTATTTCATAATATTTCCCACCAACCATTGCAACACTAGCCTTCAACTTGAATTGTAGTTTTATGATTCTTGCTGCTGGATCTTTATCTTGATAATTACTTTCTACAGTTAGATTTATTAGTCTGTGAACAATATTGTCACGTGTCGTACATTAACGCTAGTAGAGTAGCAGGAAAATAATATTATAATTGTGATTCATAGCAAAGATAACGTAAGTGTCGTTTTTAATGAGAATGAAACCATGTCGAATTATTATTATTATTCCTAGTAATGTCTCTATTATTTGCCCAAATTTTCAAAATGAATAATATTGTAAAGTTATCAGGTATTGTGTTTTAGTAATTTTACACTTATTCCAAGTTTAAGATTCACTATAAAGCTCTTGATTGATTTGAATAAAACGATCGATTGATCAAAGTTTCACAACGAAATGTAAGCAAAGAGTGTTGGCGATAGTAGTTTTCCATACATTTTTTACAGTATCACATACATTCATATAATCTCGTATACCTTCTATAAACTGGTCCCCGTTCCACAGAGAAATAAGAGGAGGCCAAATTAATTTGGCCAGTAAATTCGAGTTTATTGTCCAGTTAAGATAGAGTTATTGCTGGCTTGTGATGTTTCAATAGAAGCAGAGTTTGGAAGAAAAAGAACTAGTATATGCCATAGTGAAGCTATTGATCCATGAACACGAACTTATTAAGCATTAGGGAACTTAATAAGAACAAGAATAAGAAGCGCTACAATTTTAGTCAGCCAACTAATTTCATTTTGTATCTTTCGCCATTAATTATTATTCATTCAAAAAATATCAGCTTACAAGCTGTTATCTACGAGTTTTTTTTTATTGTGAGACTCTTATTATGATCGTCATGTTATTATGATCGTTGATCACACTTTTTTGCATCACACAGGATCATGTTTTTGGTCTCGTAAAACTTACAACCCCAATCATGGGTTGAAAACTCCCGCAAAAAGAAGAAAAGTTTGTATCATACTCGTATTTAGTACAACAATATAATTAATGCTCCGAAATTAATTTTCCAGAACGCAGCTGTCGACAGCAATCCAAGACTTTGTTGGAAAACAAACTGGCAACATTCTGATGTTTATGTTTCCTATTTTTCATTCTTAAATTGTAATTAATTCCACACTTTTCAAGTTTCCATATTCGGTTGAGAATCAAGTAGAAACCATTCTCTTTTCATCTTAGATATTATGATCCAATGTGATCAAATGAAATAATACATGATTATAACAATCCTTTGATAATTTTATTAGTGACGCGGGCTGTTTCACGAATGTTGTAGTATTTGGTATGCTTTTATTACATCGAGCTTTGTTTACTGATTTTGTTGGATAAATATTCATGTTTTAGAATACCATATTGAATTTTAGAGTTTTTTATTGAATTCCGATCAACATTACTGTTTACGATGTGCTCAGTTTTTCTTCGGATATTGGAAAGTATTTTGAACTTTTGATAGTAATTAGACTATGAAATTACATTGATTTTGTCAGTTCAATAAATTCAATCATCTAGCCATAGTGTTTCAATTCTGATTGGGCTACACAATCATATCGCAATCCTTTATTAAAATTTAATGCTCTTCTATTCCAGGTATCAACCCAATTACAAAGCAATGCTTCTAATTAACAGCAAGCAGTTCTGGGTTTATTGATCCCAGACTTTTGATGAGATTCATTGTTACATAAATTGAAGGGTTTCCTCGTATTGATGATGATGATGATTAGATTCTTATGTGATCAACAAAGACCTATGAAGCTATGTGGTGAACAAATACCCATGAAGCTACATCATAATATCTACGTCAGTTGTCAGTTAAATTATCAATGATAGTACTATGATAGATAGTAGATATATAGTCTATAGACTTACTAAAACCAATTATGAAGGTTCTGTCAATTCCTTTTGAAAGAAAATACCATTCTCATTTATTCGAATGAAGATATTTTTTTCCTAATATAACAGACACTTGATTGGATTTTTTCCTCATAAATATAGCTTCCATATCGACGTATAAAGCTCGAGATTTCTGCTCAAACTACTGATATTGTTATATGATATATAAACTATTGATATAAGATAAACTATTGATATATGATTGCAATGCCATTTCTTTAGATATATTTGTTAGAAGAGATATATTGGATTCGCTCACACATTTTGCTCAAATTTTCTCCTCTTTTTTCCCTATCTTCATCTCCCATTCTTCCCTTTTACGCTCCTCTTCACTCTTCATTCCTCAATGTTATAACATCTACCAGCCTATTACAGGGAAACCATCAATTGCTAGGTATTTTTCATCCTTTCGTTCTTTTCAGCACACCCCACCGTGATGCCTGTTTTTGTATTTTTTCTATAAATTTGTAATTTGATTGTGTTGTTTTGTATTTTGATTTCTCTTGTGTATCTTTGTTGATTTGAATAAAAGTATTGATTGATTTGGAGTTTGAATAGACTTGTCATTTCTGGCATTAAAACAGAATCTTTTTTGATATGCATAAGGTTGTAATACATGTTATATGATGTCATAACCGAATTGAATGAAACATCGAGAGACTAGTTTATGTTACTATACCAATACCATAATATATGTCAGTACTGATAAGGTCTATTTTGTCTCTTGATGTATGCAGTGATGTTCACAGAATGCAAAAACTACTTTTCTGCTGAGTTTTTATATTAAAAAAAAAGAAAAATTTGTAAATCCATGATTTTTGTACTTGTTGAAAAATCTTGATTGCATCGATTGAAGTGTGACGTGAATCCGAGTTGTCGTTCCTCTGATATTACTTATTAATATACAAGGGCAGTTAGGTAAATGCATACTCCCATTGGGTGTTGCTCAGGTTAGTCTTGATCGACGGTACAACGGAATCAACCCAGGTTAGCTCACAGTAAACAGTTTAGTTGGCGTTAACATCTCGTTAAAAGCGATGCACCGATTATTATGATCGGCTAGGGAGGGGACCTGGACCTGGACGCTTTGAATGTTTGATGGTCACGTTCACGTCTGTCAGTTGTCTGTGCGATTAGGCTTGTTATGTTGTCCCCGATTACAGCACAGCACAGCACAGCCCAACATGGCCCCCAGTGACCCCAGTCAAGTTGAATTATTCATACTATGTATTCAAATAGTGCATGTCGCTTGAGAACTATCACAGCGAGTCAGGCCTCTGGAGTGTTGCATTTCTGGATCGGGCAGCAGGCAACATCTAAGTTCTAGGCCGGTTCCAAACAACCAATCGTGCATTCAGTTGCTGTGGGAGTTCATATTACTGATAATATCCTCCCAAAATAGTTCCAGCAGTTCATCAAAATAATATTTCACAACAAATACAGCTACAAGCTTTTCCATATGTCAAAATCGAGGTTTTGGGGATGAGAATTGCTGTAATGCAATTATTGTACTTCACGTAGTTGCATGAAGTAGTTGATGAAATGTAATTAAAAAAATATTTGTAATAGTACACATATTTTATTTATATCTATCTATTCCTGGACTCTGTATAAATATATAGTATATTTCGCACCTAGGGCCGAAAATTAGACTTTTCCGGCTCGAAATTGGTTTTCAAGTCTGAGGCCGTAGGCCGAGGACTAGAAAAGATTGAGAGCCGGAAAACATTTTTGCCCGTGGTGCGAACGCTATTTTTCGCCACACAGAAAAATAAGCTCTAGCAAATCTGAGGTAATCTGAATATCAGGAAATTGTCCAAGTATTTTTATTTTTATTCTGATTTGTCTAAATAACCTAAAAGATTATGTTCAATTATGTGGGAGGTTGAGTTTATACTCTTTTATTCTTTCAAATGACAATAAGATGATATTATTATAAATGTTTTAATTATTGAATAATGAACACAAATAATGAAAAGTTTTTTAATCAGCTGTTTTTTGATCACCTTTCTTAGTTCCATGTTAGCGGCTGGAAAGGGTACGAGAGTCGTCTGCAAACAATGTCTTTCTGATCTACGTAGGGACTTGAAAAGAGCTGCTTCCTGTGCAGTGTGGCGAAAATAAATATATTATAAATTTATTATAGATTATATACATATATATATAATTTTAATTAAAAAAATATATATAATCTATAATAAATATATAATTCTATTATATTTATACAGAGTCCAGGAATAAATATATTTATTTCCTGTGTTTTGTTGAAAAACACAAATGTGAGATAAATTTAATTGAAATAATGCCCTAAAATTAAATTGAAGGTTCACGCAGAAACCTTCTGTCATATTGGTAATAAAGGAGAATCATTAGAATTAAATTATTCAATTCCTTAGCGCTGGAACGAAAAATAAAATAAAAAACCGACAGTAAAATTATCAAACGCAACAGGTGAAGGGACTACAATGATATTTTCCAAATTGCCTTTTCGTGAATTGAATTGAAGTGAAGTTAACTAAAATTGAATTGAAGAGTGATGCACAACTGAGGAAGGCTGTTCTGGAAGATAACAGGTCAATCCCTTGAGGAAAATGTCGAGGCCTTTCACTTAGATGGCGAGAGCGAAGTTGAGCATAGTTAAAAGCTGGCTGGCTCACAAGTACATGTCGAGTACTCGACAATCGAAGGAATATACTTGACGAATACCCTTCTTCACTCCACTGAAACGAAATTGGGTCAGGAAAGTGGCTGGAGGGAGTCATCCACTTGCTCGCTCACTCACTCAGTCTCCCATCTTGATGTCACCCCTCACCCAACTGCTTTCCAAGTCTCAACTCTCAGCCTTGAACTTCAAGAAACTTCTCATATCAAGTCTTATCGGAAAAATCTTTATTGAAGATACAGATTGTATGGTGTTTCGTTCAAGTTTTCTCATTTGTAACTATTCAGCATAAAATATTTACGATTTATAACTTACAGACTTAAGTAACTATTTATAATATAGCTGAACTTCATCGACAAATTCAACATGAGACCCAACTTTGATGGTGGGGTTTGATAGTAAAATAATGATGCATTAGAAACTTTATTTCTAGTGATGTAGAAACTGGGGTAATTCCTGGGTGCAACCGCCTCACGCAGTAAAAGAGAACTTAGATGCGAGTGGAACGGTCTAAAGAAAGTATACTTCAATATGGATTATTAGAGATGGTAGAGTTTACAGAAAAAAGTAATTCTATTACCAGTGAAATTAAAAGTATAGTTTTATACTTTTATGTTTGTAAATTTTTTAATTCATCAGATAACTTCCAAATACTAATCAAAACAAAATACTTACATCACAACATAATAATTCAATCAATTAAACCTTCTTCTTCAATAGAACTTGTCACAACCATATTAATTACTCATCATAATTTATACTTAGCGATAGTGCACTGCCTAAATAAACTAACTTCATTCATAAATTAGAAATTGTCGATTGTCTGAAATGTGAATGGAACTAGTAACTTGTAATTAGAAAGCATTGATTTGATTATCTTCTATTGAGGCAAAACATGAATGTAGGTAACACATGCACTACTGTAATAATATTATGTTGCATCATTGACGGCGTTTTTTCTATGTCGTGATGGAAGTGAGCAGCCTCTGATTGGTTGTAAATGTCAAAAACAAACGCAGTAGGCTATCTTTTCAAGGTCATCGTCTGTTTATCAACTAGTTTCGTGTTTGCAAAGATTGTCATTGCCAACTGGCATCTTAGTTCTTTGACCTATCTACCTAATGCATTTCTCAATGTGTTTCCTAATTGTTAGCAACTGGGTTTTTTCCGGTCTTAGAGGGTGGAATGTAACACCACCAGACATCTTGATAGAAGACGAACTTCAACCATATAATAAATTGAATATCGTACGAAAATGTGTGCATCATAAAATAGTGAGGATCTGGAATTTACTGGTGGATTTTATAAATGGGTTGACATTAGACGAGTAGTGAGTGCATTGTTTGAGCTCAGCTGGTAGCTGAAGTCTGTGTTATCTATTACATTACGTATAACACTCAACTTTATATGACAGAAGCATAATATGAATGGAGAGCGAATATAAGTACGATAAAAGAAAATGATATCCATGTTAAGCACCTGATAAATTTTTTTAATGTCTCATGGATGCGTTATTACAATTTTCACAAATGAAGGCAAAACAGGATTTTCATTACTGGAAAAGTTTACATTATTTTAATAGAGCTATCCTCCACAACTTCACATCTAACTCATAATTTATTTGTAATGTTCCTTCCTATATTCAATTTTCAATATCATGTCTTACTCGATTTATTATTCTCAACACTATTGAATAATACTAAATTAACAAATTTCTTGTCAATTGAAACCAATAATGATACATGCCAGTGCAAGAAGATACAGCTGTACAAGAAAAGGTTGAACACACAGAACTGAATAATGGCGTTTTGCATTTCAAGCGATCGAAATAATTGATAATCGAGGTCAGAGTATTGAAAACTAGCAAATTGAATAGGTACTTCATTTCTCATTTTATCATTATGTGATTCATCCACTATGTTGCGCAACATGGAGATAAACAGTTTCATAAAATTGAAACATAGTATAAATCACAAGAGACTACTCTTTTTTATATCTTCTTGTTTTACAACCTATTAAATCTTGCAATAAATATCTGAGACGAACAAAATTTGACTGATTTTATACTTTATTGGAAGCTTGATAGTCTAGAAGTACAGTTATATTTCTTTATTAGTGTGTTGCTATTGAAGAATTTACTTTATGGAGGATTACTGCAAAGATATCGATTATAGCGTGGGCTAATGGCAACTGTCAGAAACTGTAAGTTTACGTCGACAGTACTGTAATTTATGCTCCTGGATCAGTATTGTTCGATGCTTATGCTTTTAATGGGTGTAGCGAGCCTTGCACATTGCACAATACATCGAACCTCTGTTAATAGAAACTGTGTCCTCTAGCGACTTGTGATGCTGTGGAGCTCTTTTGTCCAGCTCTGCTGGCTTCATGTATGGTAGGCACACATTGCTGGAGTGGAGTGTACAAAGTACCTAAGTCCCATGTCGCACTGCGGTTCTAAATTTTTTCCAATCCATGCTTTGTCTTCACTAGATCAAACATTCCCCGTCTTCTTATGTTCCATAAAATATAATAGAATCAGTTCAAACAGAGTCGTCTTTAGAGTTAAAAAACACGGTCTATTTAATGAGTCAATTACCACTGTATAATAACTATTTTAAATATCCAATGAAAGCTATATAAATAGAACTAATGACTTCTGCTACCAAAGAAAATATTGACCAAAGAACTAAATTGTAGAAGGAAACTTGAAGAATGAAACTGTCCAAAAACTAATAGTTAATTACTGTTGTATAGTTATTCAAGAATTTTCTAGACATAATACATGAGGCATAAAATAGTATAATAATAGGCATAATAGTAGAGGTATAATATACATTGCGCATCGATTTTTTAGATGTTCAAATAATATGAATTTCAAAAAAAAAAATGTTTTCTCATAAAAGTCTATTAATATCGGCATATAGTTCCTACACATTCTAATGTGTTGGTTGGTTCGATTGATTTGTTGTCATAATCACAGATTATATACAATAACAGAATATAGAAGTAGACCATTACTCCCATCAATGTAGATCAATGCCTGATTATTCCAACTGGGTAATGGAAGCTTTTTTCCATTCCCCCAGTATCTCGACAAAATATGTGACTGAATCATTTTTGTTGCTTGTTACATTTGCACTAGAGTTATCCAAGTATATGAGTTTGAGTACATGACTTATTACCAAAAGAAATGCATTTTCATTGCATTTATCAAATATCACAAAAGCTATTTCATAAACTCATTTCATGAAAGCCATTTCAGAAACCCATGATTGAAACATTTTGTAGATGTTATCGGTATAATCATTTATTTTTTATTCTGCTACCATCTGGTATCAGCCTTATATTAAGGCTGTTCGGTACTCTTTTTTATTATTTAAATTGGATAATCTTTTCCAATATAATTGTTAAGATCATTATAAGAGTGAGAAAAAGTGGCAACTGAAATTTTCAAGTGGTCTAATAAGCGAGTTATGGGTTGTTCAAGTGCTAACTTTCGAGATTCCGTTTTCTTTCCAGATCATAAACGGTTTCGACTATATTATTAGAATTTCTCTTAAAAATTAAAAAAATGTATCTTTCCAAACTAAAACATTTTATTCCCCATATCATTCATAATAAATAAGTAACATTTTTTGTAAATTCGATAACTTGTTTATTCTGGCATTAATCGCGAAAAAACGCATATTAGAACAAAGCCAATGATATGCTGAATGTATTAAAAAAAAACTCCAATAGAAAATTTGAAACCGTTTATGATCTGGAATGAAAACGGAGTTTAGCACTTCAACAACCTATAACTCGCTTATTAGACCACTTAAAAATTTCAGTTGCCACTTTTTCTCACTCTTATAATGAATGATCTTAACAATTATATTGAAAACGATTATCCAATTTAAATGAAAATAAAAAAGTGTACCGAACAGCCAAGCGAGCAATTTCTGTATTTTTTTATTTGGTTATTTATATTTATGTCCAACGGATCTCGAAAACGGCTCTAACTATTTTCACGAAATTTTGAACATAGTAGGTTTATGATATAAAAATTCGTTTGCACTAGGTCTCATCCCTGGGAAAACTCGCTGAACGACATTAAAAAGGATAATTCATCCTTGGAAAAACAGCTGAGACTTTCGTCGTCTGTGGATAATAAAAAAGTGCGTCTGTGAAAAATCAAAATATCTCATTCCCAAAATTCATAAGCTGACGTATAGCCAGCTGTAAAATATAATAAACACGATCATTCAATGATTGAATTCATTTTAATTTAAATAATATTGTGTTCTGTTTATCAATAAATAGAAATAACGAGCGAAGCTCGGTGCCCCGATATTAGTAGATTGAATTTGAAACTACACTTCTCATAAAAAATCTGCAGTTAGAAGTTAGAAACTTTTGTAGCTTTTTACGTGACTGTTACCTCGATACCTCTACCATTTTCCCTCACCGCGTATTTTGTAAATTAAGCGATCTATGATGTACGTAGAAAATCCATTTTAAAAACTTGATGGAAGATGCGCTGTAGTGGGCTAACCGTGCGTGAAGATTCTCAAGTGCTACCTCATCACTTTTTGTTAGGCCACTGCATTTCGGCCTCAACACATTTTCTTTTGATACTGTACTCAAGAGAACCATTATATATTACTTGGGATGATGCGGCGGTCCCATTCACCGTTTGCTTCACGAAAGAACCCCATGAATGGGATAATTATCTGATTATCGTTCCATGGAACGACTCGAGTTTTCCTCCATCAACTTAACCTGCTAGAAAAAATCCCAAAATCCCTCTATAAGCGCACCAACGTCTATTCAACTGTGACCATGCCCTTCTCTATACCAAACTTGATTTGTCTGTTCTTATAGAAGATGAATTTCAAATAAAAAATGTTATAAATGTCTTCTACTCACGTTTCCCACGTCGTGGACTGAATGCAAACAAGTGGTCTTATGTTTGAGATTTCTTTCTCATCTTTCCATGCCTCTTCTTTGCTACTAGCCTATACTTCTTTCACCTTTCTTATTCCCAATACTCAGTCCTCTACAACTGCCAAGAGTTAACTCATATGGTCTCAGGATCATCAATCTACTGTATATTATTAAATTTTCTCCTATTTCGATGCTGTATCTATACCATTTTTTTCAGAATATTATGATTATTTGATATCCACATAAATAAAATTAGGCAAGGAAATAGTTCTAGAGGCTAGACAATTTAGGTATCAACTGGTTACATTATTCAAAACTTTTCTATTAATGATTCTTAGGAACATTCCAGTCCAAGTATGTTTTTTTACCTGGCAACCAATGAGAACAACAATATGTTTGCTGACCACTAGGATTCATGATAATGTATTGTTCTCAAATAAGGAATAAGGCCCTCAGGTTCCTGTTCTGAAATGTGATTTTTTGAACAATCTGAGTAAGTTTTTGATTGCTCTAATCTACCCCTATTAAATTCTTAATTCAGTTTCTCACACTTACTTCCAGCAGAATATCTGTTTTCAAGCTTATTTTTCAAATGTTATCGAATGCCAAAAATTTGATTACAGATGATAAATCAGTTTTTCTCTTCAAGCAGCATCAGTGTAACCTGAGGGCAGACTGATTCGAAAGAGAAGGATCACTTCACTGTGATATTCCTTTGCGATAAGTATTTGAGCTAGTTGATGAACAATGATGAATGACCTTTAGGATTGACTCTACTTTCTCATTGCTTAACTGGGGATTGAGCTTGACACCTCTACGCGAAAGCATGATGAGGGCTCGTATTTGATGTGGCATGCGGGTGAAGCTTTGCTCACATTTTTCCTCACTTAGCTGTTAGCTCCCTGCTTCTCACTAAACGAAACCTGATGATACTCAAGCTTATCAGCTCTGCTGACTCTAGGAGATAATGTTACTTTCGGATTACTCATACCTTCCTCAATGAAACACAACCTACCATTTTCTATTTGTACAACTTCTATTCCTGTTGAGTCAATATTGTAATTTTTCTTTGCAATTTTTCAACTGTAAATTATAATTTTATTATACTGCGATCTTACTGGGAAATCATTTCAACTGTTCCTTTTCACTGCAAGTGAATAATATGATTCACACCACTACTATAATTTATGTGAGAAAATCGATTAAGTTAGCTACCAATTCTCCATATGAATTTGAAAAATAAAGAATTATATGCGAATACAAAATTTTACAATTTTATTTTTGAGAATACAATATTTGTTTTATATTAATGACTTATTCTCAGTGTGACAAACATAGTTGAGGACATTATATTTAAAGACTGAAAAACTTTGGAATTTATATTTTTAAGCTGTGATGATTAGACTATATCCTCTATATGGTATGATGATGTTTCTATATTCATTATCCATCACTAAATGAATCTTCAAAAAGTGAAGCTAGCAGCTAGCCCAGTGTAACAAATATTTTTCACTTCTAATAACACTGATTTCAATGTTATTTAACCCTCAACTCATTCGTATCTTATCCATCCTTATTATTTGAGTTTTCACCAAATCCATATCTGATTTCTCGTTGAATCATGGTTAAAATGATTTTAGCTCTTTTTCCAAACCAATTTATAGTTAATAGAAGATTTGTGTCTGAACAGAAGCTAAAATGGTACGATACAAAATCGAAAAGCGTGCTAGACAAAAGATGTTTGATAAAAGCCTTATGTATCTTGCCAATTTACAATACAAGAACAATATTAATCTAGATTCAAAGCATAGTCGAGCTCTCAACAGATAACACTCAGCAATAGTTCAAGATTAGTAAATTCTCGTACTTCTCGATAACAACTCTTGATGAAGCAAGTAAATTGCTGTTACGCAAATTCAATTGATTACTACGATTATTTGAACCATATTTGATAAAGCTCATGTGTTTATTTTGCTTGTAAGTCCTTTTATAACAGTTTCACAAAAAGCTCATTAGGCACTAATAATTAGACTTAGCAGGCTTGTCGATTATAGATTCATCGTTAAAGAGCTATCACTCTTTGTTGAAACTATGTGATCTGATGTTCCTTGCCCTTACTATGTGAGTAACTTAATGTACTGAACATGTGTATATGTAGGCTGATCTGATTACTATTGAAATTGATATTTCATATTTCAGAAATGAATATGCAGCAGCAATGAATATATTTCAGCCATTATTGGCTGTGGTGCACTATCACCATTATACGAACTATTACTGGATGTGGTGTCAATTATTACAGAAACCGGCATTTTGAATAATCTCAATCGAACCCAAGACAATTACTGGCAAAATGATTAATTGTTTCAATAATTTGAGAGCTATCTAATAATGATTTTTCTTATTTGTTCACAGGTTAGTAACACTGCCGGGATAATGGTTTACACTATAGGGTTGAGTGAGTAAACATAATTTTTTAGTAATTTTTAAAAGTCATATTGGTGAAATACTATCAAGTAGTGTAGTGTTATTGTACCAGTTAATTAATAAATTCTTTCAAAGTTATACAACAATTGTTAAATTCAAAATGTGGATCTCAAAGGTTTTCATTCCCTCCCCCAATTCAAGAAAACTGCTAGAAGTGTGATAATCACTATTGGCTTACAGTGATACTTAAAAATCACATGCTCACTGACTTAACAGCCAATACTTGGCACATTCAATTCGGTGATTGTCTATTTCATCAACTAACCTGAATCTGTGAATTGTTTAACATCGGTAGGACCTGTGATTATTGAACGAATTTCAGCCAAAACATAAGCGACTGGCAATGTAATTAACATAGATTTCACGTGGAATTATGTAAATTCACAATCAAATTCCAATTTCGGTTCTGATTAGCAAGCACATAATCATCTGCTAGGTCAACTGTTTTGAATGCAAATGATTCAACACCTCTATACCTCTATCTACCAATGCAATCTAATCACATTGATGGAGACTAGAAGGTAGTCCAAATCTATCCTCGTATATTCAACTGCATTAATTCTAATCTTAGTGCATTCTTCTTAAAAATGCATTGACCTAAGCATTCAAATTCTATAGAAGCTTTAGCAATCGATTATTTGATGCCAGTTATTGAAGATATTAAATATCATGGCTGAAAAACCTGCGTTCCTGGTTCTCCAAGACTACAATAGAACTTTCCAGGATGGCTGTAAATAATATATCCATAGTCAGGCTGATCGCCAATATTCGGAACAAATTGGCACTAGCAGAAGAAGAAGATCTACATTGCATAATATAAAGATTTTCTGTCAAAAAGTAAGTCTCAAACGCGGTATATTATAATTTTCCAATCCCTTTTTGTTTATAAAATAGTATTATAGTACCCTTTGAATTAATAAAATAATAGAATAAGAATACAAATTATAACTACTAGTTTCGGTGATCACATTAAAAATAAATTTTTAATAAATGTTTCCCTTTTTGTTCATTTTGGAATCAATGATACTTGTTTAATGCAATGACACTAGAAAGTGAGATTAGTAAGCTGTTCCAATAATAGTTTTATTGCTTATTGAATACTGAACAAATTCACTGTACAATGAATTCTACATTCTACTTTTTGAACACTTTGATCCGAAGATCTGAAGATACCAGATGATGCTCTATCCAATATTTTCATAGTATAGTCCATAAATCTCTTTTAGACATCATTTGTAGATTCTATGATAAGCTTATTGAAAATTAGAACTGTACAATGACATACAAAGACAGCCTTGTGCGTAAGGGAATATAAGCCAGTATCGTCAGTTTTTGGACGGTTGATACTGAGATGACGTCACACGTTGCGTTGCGTTCCGGACGCCGGTTTCCTGTTTCCTGAAGACCAGCCGGGCTCCACCCTCTGCTGATGCTATCTAGGAGCCAGACGTCATGAGACATCTGCCTCACATCACCTCATCACACCCTTCAACATTTCAACTTGGTTTAGACTAACCGTCACCTTGTCAGTCATGCACAATCTGTCTTGTAACATATTATTATTGTTGGGCAGTGTTCTTCTGTAATAATTGATAATTTCTTAATGCAATGATAGGGAGTCAGCTCCATTTAATTGAGTAGAAAGCAAACCCTTCTTTTATAATTCTTGATCACTCATGAGAAAAGACATAGGTATATCGATGGACTTTCATTGGCATGGATGAGAAATTATTGCATTTTGTGTATTTGTTGATCGATTCCTTCAAAACAACATTATATTCCAGATTTAACCAGAGGTATTTAAATAGTATTCAAAATGTCAATTCTCTGAAATCAAACAATTCTATTAAAAAATTATTCTGGAAACTCCGCAGTTCTCTATCCCCATCTTGAGATCGATATCTACTGTATTTCTTCCTATAGAATTGCAAATTGTCTTCCTTTTTGACAAGTTGAATTGCTGAATTTGACATCTTGTAGAACCGGGTTTTCTCATATAAACTATGACTGTACGCTTGGTCACTGCTGTTTTCAATTAGAGTATCCTGTTTCGACATGAAGGTTGTCTGTTTAATTACTATCAGTGATTAATTACCATTGAAAGTTCCCTTTCCTTATCGAGCTCACTTGATTGAATCAAAATGCCAAACCTTTATCGCTGTAATTGATGACTCAAAAGTTTACCTGCTAGTCTATGGAACTGGTATCACTCAAATCCAATGTATGTTGTTTGTTAAAATTGAGATTACGATGTGATCACTTACTTTCTTGATAGAGTTTGGTGCCTAATTAGTTTGACTCGAACATAACATTATTTACATTTTCACTCAATGCAATTGGATAGATATATTATCTGTAGAATAGATAACTATAGAATCAATTTACAAATTCTGTTTCTGTTCAGACAAATACGTGTATAACAACTCCAAGACAAATATGAATTGGTGGTGGCCACCTTCACCCAAGACGAAAACACTTGAGTATTCAACTTTTCTTCAATCTCTCTAACCGTCCAACCCATGAAAATTCTCAAAATAGAATTTTTAATAAATCCTTCAACCCTCAAATTCAACCTCACGCTTCCCTTCTTCTCCCTTTCTTTGGAATCTCTCTTTAATATCCCAATATTTAATTGTATGATTCCTTCGAAAAAATGATAGTTTTCCTAACAAATTCTACAAATCAAAAATCATCATCGTGCCTAATATCCTTCAAATATTGAACGATATGAATATTCAAACTTGGAGAATTTCTAAGATGTTGAATGTATAGAGATCGCTGGGGTCTACGGCTACGCATGTCGCGCGTGGGAGTAAGGGCATCGCGGCGGTGCTATTTTTAGATAATTGGACATTAAAACTTGTGAGGATCTTCAAAAATAAGTCACCGTCTCAGTTGAGGGGTTATTGCGTTACGTGACACGTGTCTCAGTAATATTTTCGTCTGGCGCCAAAACGGGCCTATAGATGTGTAGATGGATGATGGATGGTGGTTTTCTCCTAGACTAGACTGACACCCACGTGCCACGTCTCATCCCAATGACGAATTCTCCGTTGTGTGTCAACAGTATGACGTACGAAACGTGTCTCTTATTATGTTGCATTATGTTTTGCAACGTAGATAAATCGCCGTTACGTTTCAATGGGTCGATTTATTATTTATTGATAGCCAGGTGTTGGCGAAACTGTACGGCCAAACGCTTTCGCCCATTTAATGCAAAGACCTTGGTACTGCATTAGCAGCTGTACGTGCATTACATACTTGCTTGTTGCATATTCTTATGTCATTCAACTTCCTGTCGCTTTCATTTTGCTTCGACAGTAGAGTTTAGTTACTCTTGTTCAGTTTTAGGACGTGAACTACAACATAAATTCGTGACATTGAGATTTAATTGATCTAGCTGGATCAACTTATAATGTATAAGATACTAAAATCCATCATACCACCCCTTTTCTTGAAAATTTGAAATCATCTTCAATAATTTAGTTATTCCAATTACTTGTTCCAACTCGTTGACTCAAATTCGAAATCAATGTTGAATATCAAACAATCAATCTATAATTCTTTTGCATATCAATCAATTATAAATTCGTTGAAATTTTTTTCATTGCTGATGATGCCTACATGAGCTTTTTGCTTGTGCGTGGGTAATAGGAAGTACGAGGGTTGATCCTTTTTATCATCCTACTTTATCACTCATCTCCATTGTTTGCAAGGAATCAATGTTTGTAGCTCTTAATATCCAGAATACTGATATAATGTGAGAATGCGACTTACATTATTGGTTTTTGGGTATTGTATTACATTAGTGAATGCTATTTTTGCCTTGATCCAAGAAAGTTGTAATCAATGTGATAACCAGAGGTGACTTTTTCGTACCAGCTAAGCTCTCTTGTTTTCTGAACACCTTGAACACATTCTTCAGCACCTATAATTTTAATCCTCTAGATGGTTTAGATATTGTTAGATGGTTTAGATGGATTAGTTTATCTATAGATGTCAAGGGTAGGCCTACGCGTCTGAATCCGCTAACACGTATTACTGTATTTAGAAATATATTCACCAGTACAGTATAAACGGTTGAAGAAACAGTTGAGAGTGAAGAGCAGGTAATTACCTCTCTGCAGCCTGCCGATCTGCATTCCTCGCTACTTCCCATGCTTGCTTGGTCAACTTCTACCAAATGCCTACAGAGGGCTATAAACTAGGCTCTGGCGTCTTTATGCTCCTCTTTATCTATTTCACTGTTAATCTGTCTTTTCCCCCCTCTCCTATCATTTATTTTATTGCTCTCTATCTTTCTCTGCTAGTCCTTGCATGCATTCTTCCAGCATGGTCGTAAACAATAATTTGTATAGACTGTGTGGCTCATCAAACGAATCAATGATGGTAATAAAAAATTGTCTTTCAATAACAAAATTTCGTGGGTTAATGATCGACGAGGAATTCAGTTCTGTCTGTGCATCAATTGCAGCCAACCAGAAACTGGATTGCATGAGAAGTCATTTGAGTTACCAACCCATATCACAGATATAATACTTCTAGATTCTATGAATCTATTACCTTAACATTTCACCTTAGACCTCAGGATCCTTCCTGAATATACTAGACGAATGTAATGCCATATTGATGGTAAAATGTGATTTATGGTGGAGAAAACTGGATAAGGTGATAGGTGAAAAGTGTGGATTACTGGATTACTGCAGATGTATAGAAAAGATATGAGAAAAGCACAACAACTGACTCAGAGATAAGCCTGTGTCAATTCAAATCGTCAAGTAGTCACATGTGCACTTGGAAAGGAATATTCTGATTCATAAGCTTCCTTGGCTATGACGGTTTGGCCAATTTGGATTCAAGCGAATTTCTCCTGTAAATGACAGCTCGGTACTCAATACTAGTTTTCTCAAGTTATTTCCATCTAGGATCAGCATCATTCCCAACACAGTACTCATTGTAAAGTACTTCTTTCTTCATCAAGGTTGATGGAGTATACTGCTCCAGTAGATTTTTCCCTAGAAATCCAACATCCAAGTCCCAAATCACACCAACTCCACATCTCTGATATTGCGTCAGATATCCATCAACAGGAATATTATAGTTATTTGCAAATATACTCGTTTATCTTTGGCTGGCAATTTTGTCTATTTGAGCCGTATGTGTGTGTTTTTTGTATTGTATTGTGGCTAACTTCAATAATAAACATTATTTTCATTCCATTCTATTCTATTCTACTTGTATATCTTCAACGTCCTTCCTAAATAACCAACCAAAACTGCAGCCTCACAACAATCTTTTTCAAGCAATTGGTAGGAAAATCTTAACATCTCTTTAGACGAACAACGTTCCTAAGATAAAATTCCAAATGTGTGTGTTTCATATTAACTTTGTGTTAACTTGAATAATATATCATTCCTTCACGTAAAGTTAGATTTCACGTAATCTTAAAAATCCTTCCTCAACAACCATCCAAAAATGTAAAAATTGTAACAACAATCTTTTTTGAACAAATGGTAGGGAAATTTCAACATCTCTCTAGACCAACAACGTTCCTAAGATCATACAGTTTAAATTCGTAATATTTCATATAGTTTGACCACTTCAAACTGTCAGCATTAGTTGAATGAATTTGTTTAAAAAATGTTATTTATAGTGAATGATGGCAGTTGAGGTGTATCTCTCTAGAGCGTACCCAGTAAACCATAGTACCAGGAGACGAACGAATATTATTTCCTCAATAATAGTACATAAATAGTTTGTATCTTCTAATTGTCCATTCGGACAGCTTTCTTTTTTGATACATAACATAAAGTATGTTAACAATTTGTATCTTGGTGTGTTGCCTGTGTGCAGCGATCAGATGGCTGGCTGGCAACTGGCCTTGGAGGCCGACTGGCGCCACTGCGTCATCACACACGCCACACGTATCCATTCAGCCAGAGGCCAGAGGCAAGGCAAGTGGCAAGGCAAGAGGCAAGTGGCAAGGCAGGTGGCAAGAGGCACAGACCAGCTGTGATCCTGTGCAGTCAACAAGGTGGTTCACCTCTGCAGTCAGTCCCCCTTCTGTTCATCCTGTAACCCCGTCCTCAGCTGTTCGTCCTCACATTCCGTGGCCGACAGCTGATTGCTCTCACTCACTTCACGCATGTCTCAACATGCATTCCAACCGCCACAACTGCTGCTGCTTCTTCACACGGCGTGATCATGTTCAAATATCTTGACCGAGCTTGATGAAACCGGGCATAAGACTTTGAAATTTCTTTATTTAATCATATACATCGATTATCCCAATAGAAGTTTGTCAACCTTGAAACGATTCGATTGAGTTTCAGATGATTACTGTAGAACGATGACTTACAGTAGAACGTCCTTTCCTTTCAAATTACTTCTCAGCTGTCTGTAGTTACTGGATCTCATCACTATTGAGGCAAAAACTATTCATCCGCTTCTTTATTGTAAATTGTTTTTTCAACAGAGTGTTTCCTACAGATGATATTATCGTATTGTAGCCTGCCTATTCTATTTAATAAAGTAGAAGAAGTGTGTAGAGAGTCCTGACATGAAATTTCTAGGATTCTATAATTGATTCAATTAGTATTTAACCTCTGCTCATCTTCTCCAGTCTATTCTGTTACTCAGAAGTTAAGTATATACTCAGACTTGATTAACAAAGGCTTGGAAAGCTGAGGTCGAGCTCAACAATGTTTCTAGTAATGCTCCTGAATCTGGAGTGAAATAATAACATGGAAATGAGACATCTGAATCAAAATACGAACAATCTACAAACTAGACTACAAGTAAATGGCGTAGAACTACGATATATTTCTTTCACGTTTCTGACTGCTTTCTGCTGATCGATATTTGTGAATCTTCCGGTTGATAATAACATCAAACAACAGAAATGAGAATAAAGCGAATAGCGGAATGGTGCTCGTAATTTGGCGAAAGAGTCGCAGGAGCGTGAACCGAGATGCAAGTGCACCGTCATCATCGGTTTGATGAGAGCCACAGTGCTGGAGCCAGGAGTTGTCGTCGTCCTTGTCATAGTCACAACTGATTTCGGCCAAGTCGTCGTCTTGCTCTGTCACTGTCTCTGTATTGAAGTGGGTCAGCGGGAAGTAATTCGAGCGCCTTTTGCCTTAGTGCTCCTTCCATGATGCAGTTTGCCACGTCAAATTTGAAGTTTACTGAAATTATAAAATTCATTGTAGGACAGTATGATATGGTCTCTGGTATATGGTTTGTACACATGCACAGCTGAATAGTCCCCGATAAAGGTTGGAACGAGTTGCCATCTATTGGTATTTCTTGTTGACAATTCAAACTTCTCATCTCATTTATTCTTAATGCTGATAATAAGAGAATAATGGACTACAAAATATCTCCTAAAAATGAATTGACAGAGAATGAATACGAAAAACCCAGTCGATGAGCATGGACGTGACAAGAGAAATAAATTATCAAAATCAACCAAAATTGATTCTGAATGAAAAGACTAGATATTGATCAACCACAGATTGAAATCTTTGGTTTGACAATACTATATCTAGTGTTTTCCTTTGAGTGCATGAATAACTAGCACAAAATCACTTTAACAAATATTTAAAGATTGATTGATTCTGTTTTCAACTGTTAGAATGATTGGGCTCTGTTTCAAAAGTACCATCAATGAAAAATGAAATTGAACTATGAAAATTGGATTCATCTAAAATTCAAATTTTGTAATATAAAAATACGAGTGAAAGGTATAAAATTAAGTTTGAATTACATTAGATGAACGAAGAACGGTTAAATTCCATTCAAATTATGTTTCTCTGTAATGCTGGATGCCTACCCTGATCCTTACAAATCTGTTGAGTTTGCTTCAGGAGTCCCTCTCATAATTCTAACCTCTCTCCATTCATACCCATTAGAGGATTAATGGGTTCAAATATGCATATTATAACAATATAATATTATGATATTATTTCTATCACATATTTTCGCATTAGCAGACTTGTATCCTACTAATTGAAAAAATGAGTAAATCAATGGCATTTACAAATGAAATCGGTCAAGGGAGCAAAGGACGTTCTTCAATCTACAGAAAGCATCTTCATTACCAAATACCAATTTAGACCTGTCATGAACCCTCCGCTTACCTACGACTTTCTGAGCTGATGCAATAATGCTTGTGATTACTGTACTATCATTGTTACTTGGCGCGAAATCTCCGTTTCAAATGGTGTGAAACGTATCATGCCGTATCTCGGCGATTCCTGCGAGCAACAGTGATCTGTGTCTGGTCCGGTTTTATTTCGTTGAAAGAAGTTGCAATAGTTGGGTTGAGTCGCCGTCATCTGCTTGTTTGTTAGTCAGTCGGTGTTTGTTAGCTGTGGTGAACAGATGCCCGTGCAACAGTTTTCTTCTCACTTCACTTTTGGCTTGTGAAAAGTGTCAGTTTTCCGTGTTGATTTTTAGAACTTGAATACGTCATACGATAATATTGACACAACGCCCGATTAAACTGTTACTGTGCCAATCGTGTCTGAGAGTTGATGTGATAAAAACTATCGTCAACTACTACTTGCTGCACTACGGTCAACCCCCCTGGCTTGCGCAATATATATGATCGGTCTACGTAATGACTAATCGACACCTTCATCCGCGAATCACATTGACGTAGACAAGGGATTTTCCTGCCACCTCCATGCTTCATGATCTTACTCGTCCATTCACTTATAAGCCGATCTTTGTTGTGAGCAGTGACTCACTCTGGACAAGAAGTTATGGCACGGTTATACCAGATGTAGTGATTCGTGAACGGCTGAGGATCAGTTTGGCGCAGAGAGTGGAGAACTTCAACGGATACAGGAATCTGATGGGTGAGTAGAGAAATCGTCTGGTTTCACTCCAATATAACCAATATGTCAGAACCTTGAGGATATAAAAACGAGACAGACACTAGGTAAGATCGTGGTATTTCGTGTTGCAGACTAATCATCATCTGAAAAACCTGTATTTGTAAGTTCCTGCGGAAGTAATTTTATACAGTTATTTTATTGAGATTGTATCTCTACTGTTATTT
Source organism: Nilaparvata lugens (assembly GCF_014356525.2). Lineage (NCBI taxonomy): Eukaryota > Metazoa > Arthropoda > Insecta > Hemiptera > Delphacidae > Nilaparvata > Nilaparvata lugens. Next base: position 69,694,212 of record NC_052504.1, on the reverse strand, counting down.
TAGCATTGATAACTGAAAAAAACAGATAACTGCAATAGGTGTGTTATTTATCATCTAGTAATCACAGCATGCCTCAGTTTCTTTCGTCTCTATTTACTTCTAATTGGAGTCGTTTATTCAACTTGTCGAATATGATAATATTTCTATTGTAATTCATAGTAACAACATAGTGAAACGATAGCATAGGTCTGAAAGAATACACTATCATATGAACAAGTGCATTATTTCAAGCCTTCCCATTTTTTATTTCTCTTCCAATCCACTATAAGAAACCTATTCTCTACTTTCGAATAGTTTTTATGTTTTTCAATTCATATGACAATGTTGCTCTATAGCCCTGTCAATCACATTCATAATAATCAAATTTAGTAAGAGACGCGTCGTCGTAGTATTACAAGGTCGAAATCGATTTCATCATAGCTCCACCATTCAGAAAACTGTTGATGAAACATCAAATTTGGCATTGCATTTTAGGATTCATCTAGGCTTGTCTGTCTTATCGAGCTATCTATGCTGAACTTGATTAATTTGAATTTCTTGAGCTTAGTTTATGTAATCAACTTTCCAAGTTATGTGCTTGGCTCAATGGTGCATGTTCATAACTAGACCAGATAGCCTCTAGCTGATAGAAATCTATACGATCTACGTGGTATGTGGCATGGTATTCCACAGAGCACAGATTACCATGACCAGAATAGATTCTAATCAGATTATAACTTCTCGTCAGGTCAAAGAGAAGGCTGAATTTGAAACTCGATAGACCTTCTCCTTCTTAGTAACTCTCCATGGTGAGGGAAACGACTGAAATGCTTGATTTTAGCAAGTAGCAGGAGTTATTAGCGAATATCTTGTTACGCATCCTAGATTAATCATTCAAGGTCTTATAATATCTCAACTTATCAAGAAGTATTGAATCAATCAAATCAAATCAATTTTATTGTTTACATTATTTGTAACATAAAAATAATGTAAACTATCAATAGACTAGTGAAAATATCAATAGAATGATGGATGGAAATTTCAACTGTCATCAGCTTAGCCCAAGGCTTCAGTTTAATAAGTGTATGTAACGGTTCAGTTGTTGTCTATGGATAAATGATTAAACCAGTTCTGTGATTTTTAGCTCGCCACTGGGTGAGTGCAGAACGACACATTTCGAATTTCCCAAAATCTAACAGTAAATTAATTTGAAAATAAGACTGTAACGTTCTAATTTCCAACTTAAAATTGAATGATGTTTTCGGACTCTCTTTAGTAGTTCTAGTACTTGAAAAAGATAGTATTAATGAGACAATACTTCAAACCATTTTGAGGTCATTGCCCATTCACTTCCACATTCCTGTTTATACAGTAGACTCTTGAACAATAATTTATTCATATTACTTGAATGAATATCATTTGCTATGCCTATGTAACGACTTGTGTGAATTGTACTTGTGCTAAATAGGTACAGTAGTTCAAATAGAATCTTTACGAGCAAGAATGTGAGAACTAGTTGCATAATCACAAACTGGACATGAACTGGCATTGCTTATGCATTGTAAACTTTAGTAGGAGGTAATGAACATGAGTAGAATTTTTTCATCAATTTTGATAGTGTAAAATCATTGATTTGGTTATTATTATTTAGGCCTAAATCTATATGCCAATCTGAAAAAATATTATCGCATTGTGCTTGAAATTCTCTTTAGAATAGGTTGAAATGCAATTCATCGGATTGAACATTAAATAGGTAGAAGCCTGAATAGTGACATTTGGAATTCTCATGATACTGTATGGTGTCAATAATATTAATTTTGAAGATTCACAGCATTTTTACATTCCTCACAACAACTTGAATTTTTCCTTTCAAATTTATGCGTACGGTAGTTGCTGCTTTAAAGTCAGCTTTTTAGTGAGCCTGCTAAACTAGCTTATTTGGGGAAGATAAAGTTGGCTTTTCTGTGTTAGTTCAAGAAGCCTTTATTTTTGGATAATTGATACATAATTATAATACAGTAGTTCAGTTTAGACTTCCAAACTGCTATTTTACAGATTAATCCTAACTAGCCATCAGAGTTGGAATAAACAAAACTGGTATTAGGAAATGTCAATCAACGAACGGATACGGACCAAATAGTTATGAATGGTGTTTTTCCTCTAAATCAGCGACGCGCCTAATTTGGCCGATTACTTGCAAAGATTACCAAAGTGATTACACCACTATTTGTCAAGTTGTCAACATTCTCACAAACGTTTCGATTCAGCTATTTGTTGTCCCACGCGCCATTCGCTCGCTTCTACTCGGAATTCAGTATCTTCACGGCCTTGACATTATATTATTGGTGACCGACGTATCATTGGGCGGCGCTCTCGTTAATGCTTCAGGTTTGCAAATTTTTTCCTTATTCGATATGCACGGAGATGAACGTCGTTTTCCTGAATTCCATTCATAATTGTGTCTGGGACGAGGCCATGTCTTGGGTTATTGACACAACATCTTGTATCTTCCAGATTATTTCTCATTAATGAGCTTTGGAATATTTGAACTTCCATTCCACTTTCATTCTAGCGATGGAACAACCGATTTCCAATTCCTGGTTCAAGTAGGGAATGTCGATCTCAATTGAGAATGCAATATACTTTTTGTTTCCTACCGATATCCTTCGTATTTGCCAACACTATTAAGAGCTGCCATTGCATACAACATATGTATATATTTATACACATATTATTATGATAATTGGCGAGAAACAACAAGCTTACTTCTCTAAACTGTTCTCCAACTAAATTCTAACAATTAATTCCAGTACTTCATCATCTATTCAACTAATACGGTTGAATAACTGATACGGTTGCGATATACTGATTTGTCAAGTAAATCATGTAGGTTTAATCATCAATATTTCATTGATTCAATTTCATAATTCAACTGTATCAAATCTTACACCCAGGAGTTCAAGTTTTACATTCAATGGCCAGCATTTTCTAATACTTTGTAATCGAAAATATTCAATTTCATTCTACTACTAAGTTGAGCTGTGTAAATGAGTTGATTACATGCAATTTTAAATAATATAATTTATTTACTTCTCTATACCAGTCAGAGTTGTAATACATAGTGTTTATTGCACTACGCACTCTCATGTACAAAGGTTCAACTTTCACTCAACACCCGGCAAGGTACAAAAACATTTTCAAGAACCCTCTCCACATATACCACCCCACACAGGCCTCGGGGAGTTTTTCTATTCATTCATATAAAAGAGCCTTATCATTATGTTAAATCGTTATATATATGTAAAAAGTTCTATGTTTCGATGATAAGATTCTGATTTTCCTGTTATTGTACTGTTCTTTGGATAAATTAAATCCATTTCATTTCATATACCACTTCAGTCTTTCCCAATAATTCCTGTGTTGTACAACTAGGATCGTCACTTGATCACCTGTGCCTCACAATCGAAAAGCCCTTCAACACTCAATCGTGTGCTATCATTCTTCATCAAACTATTAAATAAAAAAAATTACTTGGAAGCTAGGCTTTCTAGAAAAGACAAGACAGCAGAGATAATACACTGTTCACGGTTTCAGTACTAGGCGAAATTCATATCAACAATTTGATAAAAATATTATCAAAAAAACTGAGAGGTGATCTTGATGTAGAATTGGAGTTTTCATAATGAAAGTCGCTTGAAGCAGAGATCTGTGATAATCTTGTAAATGGAATTAATTCCTGTAGTAAGATACAAGTGAAACGCTTCAGCGGACTGTAAAAGTTGGAAAAGACATAAAATTTCCTACACTCATATTATTGTCGCTTGGCATAAATGTGATAAACTCATGAAACAAGTTGTGGAAATAAAAAATAATTATACTCGTACATTGACGGATATCGACTTGTTATGAAGTGTGAAATTTCCCTTCATATTTCCTCACTACTCTTGCAAGAAGTTAAAATATTTCCTGTTAGATATTATTCATCCTGTCGCTTTATTGTTGAAGCTGATTAAAATAACGGATTTCCTTGTTAATATTCTAAAGGAAAGTCCTAATAACATTATTTGTCTTCTGTTGACTGCTACAATTATTATTGAAATAGGCTATAATTGCTAGTTGAAGTTTGTTTTCGTCTGAATTTCTAAGCAATTGAACCTCATTTCAAATCTTCTCGAAATCATACTAAATTCTTTGAAAATTTCACTATTCTGTGTTTTCTGTGATAGTAGTCTACTCATTTGTTACTATCACATTTATATTAGATTTTCATGATAAAAATGAAAATACATTGATACTGTATTGATAAAAATATTCTTATTATGATGAAATACCACATCTCCTGCCACAAAATTGATTCGCATTTTATATGTGCATTTCAATATGAAGGTCTTTTGGTAGGGTATTGTGTCTCGTCAGATCGACCATCTATTTATTCATCTCATAATACATTTTTACCACTTTCATAATAAAACAGTTTTGATCCCCCCCCCCGCTTCCGTCTAGCCTTTAGCGTCACAATCAGTTACAGAATCCTTCATGTATTTTTGAATCAATCTTTTCTCCTCCCTACTCTAAACTCTGATTTTATCGTCATTTTTCTTTTTTACTGGAAATTTTGATCTAAAACTGCGGTGATAATCTTCCATTAAAGCTTTCCTTTTCTCCTTCATACTCGCGAAAGAGATTTCTCATTTTTCTCCACTCTTACCTGATAACTTTCTCCACTTTCCACAAGCGCCTTACCACTTCTCAACCTGTTTTCCTTTATTATTCTCCCAAAGACTTTGACGAGAACTGAAATCATGAAAAGTTTTAAACCTCCATGACAAAAAACTATATTTTGCCAAAGTTTCAAAAATACAATACTTCAATGGTCTACTTAATTAAAAATGTCATTTCTAGTAATATTGTATCTGCCATGGGATTTTTGAAATTTGAAAAATACAATACCTTTATGGTCTACTTAATATGAAATGTTTTTACTAGTAAGTTATGTGTCAGAAGATTGCGTGTTTGCCTATATTGAGTGTGAAGAAATTGTTTTTAAAGCCTGAAACAACCTACTGCTAGTTGTGTAGGTGAAGGTGAGCACTGCACAAGCACATTGCACATATAAGAACATGAAGATCTTTGCGACCAGACTCCCTGGAAATTCAGTGTGACTCATCTGCGCGACTAACGCGCATGCGCCTCATAAATAGGTGCAAATACTGTGATAATTCTTTCACCGGATGCGCGGGAGAAACAGGAAATGCATGATGCAGCAGCATTCTATGAAACAATGATTCAATAATGCACTTTTCGTTGAAGTGGAGTTCAAAATCGAATGATCAATAATATCGGAATATTTGTTTTAATGGTGGATTCTGAGCAAATGTGAGCTCAGCTTCCATAGAAATCAATTTATCAATGTTTTTCCCTTTTCAGTTTCCAATGTACAGATAAGATTCAATATTTTCCCACTGCTCATTGTGATTCAGTATTTGTTCATCCTTGAATGCGCCTTGACCTAGTATCTTTCTGCAAGCTTCACACTACATTCTTTTCCCAGAATATGTTTTCATAAGATATTTAGCAATGATTAGCTCATATTAAAGCACATACTATGTGTGAAGTTTGGTCGGTTAGTACGTTGATCTCGTTGAATACTGTGTTCATGTTCGCAGAAAACGTTCATCGACAATAACAATTATTCTTTATCCATCCAAATATTTATATAAAATTTCCAAATTATCCTTCATAAATAATTTATTCATCATATTAACTCTATAAAAATGTGATTGATTTTAATAAATATCATCAATTTATCGAATTAATCAGATAATCAAATAAAGTAGTATGTTGTTTATTCGATTTCGAACTACAAAAATAAAAATTATGTTGAAGTGCTTGGTAGTGGGTAGTAGGGTGTGCAAATTTGGGTTTCAAACTTGAGACCATAACTGAACAGTCTGGATATCTGGGGCTTATCATGAACGTTTATAAAAATGTGTTACTTGGAATAAATATGCAGAATAATATGATCGGCTCAAGTGCATCGGAGACAGACTGAGAGCTGTACAATGAATATGAAAGAGTTGTGAAGTAGTGCCGGGAGGGGAGGGGAGGGGACGGTTGAATAGAGAACAGTTTCCTTTTTTCATTAGCAAACAAAAAATGCAAAACAATGTGAAGAATGATTTGAAAGTCAGTCCATTCATTGCATTTTCCATACCGTCATTTTCTGAAAAGCACATTTCGCAAGCGTCCCAGTTTCCATGGAGCAGTGTGTTTTTATTTGTGGCTTGTAGACCGTCTGCTAATTATCAGAAAAAAGTTCTGGCTTTTCCCTTACGAGGGCGAATGTGCGTATGTGAGCCACTGTCTTACTAACATTCAATTGTTTCACTCGGCTTCGTTCAGCAATTGAGTTTGACGTAAATGAATTATTCATTCTCAATGTGTCCCCGCTTCCTATTTGAAATGACAAATCCCCCGTTTCGTGAGGCCGCATTCCCTTTTAAAACAATACGTTTCGTTAATTTATTACCCTACCGAACAGTTGCGTTGCCATCGTAAAACCAACAGTGACCACACATGAAGGTTGTCTCTTGTCAAAACCGATAATAGGGACGTGCTGTGTCTATGCAGGAAGTGACTAAACTTCCGCGCTGTGCTGTACTGCCCATGCCCATCTCATCCAAAAATCTTCTTCTTCCATCCTCATACACGCATTAAAATAATGTATGTGAAAAGTTCATAAATTACCCTCATTAGCAATTTTTGTTGCTATCTTTGATGTAAAAATTTGAGGTCAAAGTGAATGTGGATTTCCTACCACCTCCTTTGCATTGAAATTGATGTTTGTTTGTGTGTCGCATGTTAGAGTACTAAAATACTTTTAACGTTGTACTTTTTATGTTTTGTTATTAAGATCGCCTTTAAATATGTTAATACTATAATTTGAATGATTTTCCAACATCAACAGCATGATTCACTCTCCTGAAATATATTTTAATAACACTCAATTGGAAACAACTTATTTTTTATTGGAGGTGTGCTAGTTTTATTGCTGTTTGTGTGCTCACTGTCATTATCATCTGCTTGGCGTTACATAACTCACATCAATTTAAAGTTCGCAGTCGTCATTTACAGTTCCATAATCCTTGTTTAATTCTTACTTAATATCTACTGGTTTACCAAGTCGATTTTTATTTTCTAAACTAGTCTCAGATTGTTATGTTTCATTGAAAGCTGAGTCAGATGTAAGGAAATGATACTAGAAATGTTCAAGGGTGCATCCAATAAATTATCGATAAGACTCAACAACACATGATAAAAATTGACATTTAATTAGTTGAAAATACTAGGGTTAAATTTTAGGGTTAACTCAAATTTTAAAATTGAATAGATGAAAAGGCTATCTTCTCCACTGAGCCAAAACTGAATTTTCTTTATAATATTCATGTGATTTGTTGTTTGGTATTGAGTGATAGTGACAAGTTGGTGTTGACAGTGCATTGGGCCTATGACCCACACACTTCTTAGTTCTCTTTTCTAAATCTCAATACTGATTGCTCTGCATTTAATTGCTTCCTTTCATTTTAATGTCTTCTGTTATCGGCTGCGATTGGATAACATGTGAAGCGTACTCATACAATTTCCCGTTTCGATTTTCAATCGAACTTCGCAGTAGGCAATAAATCATTTCCCTATTGACGTCAAACAATATAAATGCCGCAGACTGTATCTGTCATTAGTTGGAACAAAACTTCCTTGTAAATAGAGAGTTATGAGAATCACATTTTTGTGTGATTCAACTGTTTGATGTTTCAAACAATTTTCTGAACATTCATTGTTGTGAGATCACCATCACCAATATATTGAATCTTTGTTCACAAACACTCACCCAGCTTTGGAATCGCTGTCTAACGTACTGGTTCATATCGATTGTAAATTATTGAAATGAGAACTGTCTAATTTCTAAATGAACGATTCTTTGTGAGTAAACAGTTCCTATGAATTTATATATTATTTCCTTGGGGATTCTTGGTTGATATAGTAACCTAAATTATATATGAAAATGCAGAAAAATTCGGTTGCTTTACACGAAAAAAATAATTCGAGTATAAAAAACGTGAGTTTTTTATAGTATATAGTATTTTTAGTATTCCTAAAAAAGTGATACTCCACTCTATGTAACTATGCAGTTGTCAGTAGCTGTAAAAAGTCAAACTCAGTCATTAAATTATTTTCTACCTCGTTGTTATCGACATGTAATTCTATGGAATTTCATAATTAGTTGCACTAAACGGGAAACTATCAAGCTACTTGAAGCATTCACAAATTTTCCTCTCCTATGTTTGGCTTCCGTAGAAAACAAGTCAAGTTCGCTCTCAATTAATAGATATGACGTCTCTACTGGCGGATATTTCCAGCCCGTCTCAAAACAAACTGTTTCCAATCATGCCCACGCCACCGCACCAATACTACTGTACTCCTCACATTGCTGGCAGTAACCTTTTCAATATAAACCTGGGTCATCACCAAAGCAACACCCCTTTCTGACGTCAGACACTATCGTCTTCTAGTGTACACTTTCGAAAAATACGATTTTTCAGTCTGAAATATGGATGGATTATTCTCAAAACCAATATTAATTTGTTCATCCCAAATCGAGAGATGTAGCCTAATTTTAGTGTCCTATAAATTCCTGACACAAGAAAATGTGCTTCATTATTTTGTTTTCTTCGTTCCGAGGTGTAGGAAATCAACGAATATCAAGTTTGTGAAGTTCATTAATCTTCATGTAATATACTGTAATCCATCTCAATACTGTATCCATTTTTGATAATAATTATCTATAAATTTTGTTTCTATTGGTGTAATTGAATTGTTTTTATATTATACAAATCCATTCTCAGAAATTCCATTTATTAAGCCATGAGTATAGGCCTAATTCCACTCATATTTGGGTAATTAGCTTGGTTAATCCATAGTATAAAATAGCATAATCCTGGATTTAACTGTCATTACGATGACAGGTCTGATCGAATGTGACCGGGTTTCAACGTGAATCTGTTGTGGGGATGTACAGAGGTGCATCCACATCTCTGCACACCCAATATATGCATGTCATGTGATAGAGATATATACATCAGGGTACACACAGCAAGATCCTGCCTCCCTTTAAATATCATATAAGGGCAATAATTGATCCGGTATGATCGCTTGGACAGGCTCGAATTGGAAAGAAGTCTTACCAAGCAGGGTGAATTATTAGTTTTTTTACCAACAGAAGTTTGAATTATTATAAGCGTCACCAAGAGAAAAGGTTCATTTCTTGTTTCTGTTCGCGCTGAGACCTGAGAGCAACACAGTATGGAATTCAATAGCAAACAGAATAATGTTAGAACAGTTGAGCAACGATTGACTCCATTACTGTATTATCAGTAGCATTTTTTATATCAAATACATTGTGAATTAATTCTTGGCAATTCAATTCATTGACAGGAAAGCCAAGATTCAATCAATATGTTCCTCGTTTATTAAGAAACCAAACATTTTCATTCATTTGTGAAAAGTAATTCATGTGGAGTGATACAGTGATGAGCCTACGAGTGTTATTCCCTGTAGATAAACAGATTTTTTGTATCATTGATCCTTGAACCCATTATCTCTGGTCGTATTTGTTATGACAAATGAATTATAACGTAGATAAAACTCTTCATTCACATTTGTTCGATTGGACAAGCATCGTAACGATCATTGGTCCTAAGCACTCAGTTTGTGTTCTCAGCTACGATATAAATCTCCTGCGACAATAATGTACGTTGAGGTACTTTCTCCAACGTCGTTATTGATAAACTAGTTCATTCATTAGAGGGCATTGACAGTTGTTGCTCTTGGTGAACGTTTTACAGACTGATTTATTAACTTCATTAGAAGATTAGCTATATGCTATCCCCACTCATGTCCCAATTTTATGTTATGACGCTTTTATGCATTATTTGATAATACAGTCAACCAGTTAATGTTTTTTTTCTCCGAAAAACCCCAATTCAAACGTGATGCCAGACTATACATAAGCTTGAGAGATCTGCGGGAATAACTGTATGAAAAATACTTCTCTGAAACGAACTGAATATTTTAACTAATTTTTATATATTGTTATAGACAGTATTCACAATGATAGTTCATTTAGGAACTGATTGTTTGAGCATTTGGCATTTTATATAATATCTCTTATCATGTAAACAATGGGCTATCAGTACTCGGTACTTTTGGAAGGCCTGTTCCAGTAAAATTATTGAAGAGTTTTAGAACCATCTCTCGGTTGTTCGCAATCCACCTAAAACTGTAATGTAGCGTCCCTTTCTCTCTCTCCTTGTGTAGCGTACAATAATTATATGCATCCCTTATGATCATCTGAGTGGGGAGTGTCTCGATTAGACCAGGTTCCGATTATACCAGGTCCTATTCTACAATGAAGCTGAAAACCTGGTACAATCGAACTACTGGGTTAATCGAGATGGAATGCTTCGATTAGCCCAGTATCGAATTACTAATCGAAATACACCCTCTGAGTGCAACCCAGGGCTCTCATCATTCTCGGGGAAGAGATTATATATGTTCACTAACTACCTTTTTTATAGTGAACAATTTTTGTCTTCTATTTTTATAGCCCATTGAGTTATCTTCATTAGCGTGTATTCTCAAACTGACGGAATCCTCAACTCATTAACAGAAATATAATAAAAGTAATTCTTTGCTCACATATTGTCAAATAGTTTACTTGATCAAGTTTCACCTTAATAGAGGGTATTTCAACATAATCCGTTTTATTACTCAGCAATGGTGCGTCAATATTTGACGTGAGAAAATTCAACGAGTTGGAATTTGACCAATTTGATGAAAAACTATAAACGGTTTTGTTTGATCTTGCCGACTGCTGAAAATTCATTGATCACTTTTTGCACCAGTCTATTCATTATCAATTTTATTTTTTCTCATTCCCGTATGTAATAATTCAGAAAATATAGCCCAATTATTTAGTTATTGAATCGATAATTAATTTTTTCCCTGGTGTTCTAGATGGTATTTTTTGTCTGATTGATTGGGCGCCAAGTTTATCTGATGGGTTAAGGTTGCTTAGAAATTTTTACTGGGTTCAATTTCCAAATAATATTATTTTGTTGTTGATATTCAATAGGAAAGTTTTCGAACTTATTCGGCTAATTTGTTGTCAGTTCTTGTTCAAAATAATATACTGGATGAGGTTCACTGAGACTACAAAATTTAAAATTCAAAGAACATTCTTGTGATTGTTTTATATATCATAAGCTTTGATGCTGTCCATGAAGGAAAAATGTTTCTGAAATCATACAAGTAACTGTTAATTACATCAACAATCAGATATTCTCTGTGTTTTGTAGCAAAATTGTCATTTTTTATAAATTACTCATTCAAATATCCAAATGACTTGATGCATCTCAGCCTACAGTGTACTACCACTATACTTTCCATATTGTGTGACTGAGGAGGCATCAAGTTAGAAGTTGATAACTCCTCTTTTCTCAATTTTGTTTAAAATATCTCATTTTTCCTTATACCCTTATCAGTGTAGTTATACCTTTACTTATAAGTTTTTGAAAGAACTTCGGTAAACAATATTGAAACGAAAAACGGTTTAGTTCTGTCAAAAAGTTACTTAACGATTTTATTTCAGATCCTCTTCTGAATCTACTACAACTTTATAAAATAATGTCTCTTTAGAAAGTTACTTGTCTACGATTATAGTTATTTCATTTTTTCTTGGTTTTTAGGTCATGCAATATTTTTCATCGGAGGAACAATCTATATTGATTTTTATTTCGTTTTCTCTAACATTCTCCTTCATTCTATCTGGGAAACGTGGCAAGTATTTTATCTAGCAAAGCTTGGGATCATTTTGTTTCTCTTACGCTATGCAAGCGATATAGGTGGCTCGTAGAAGAGACTTGAGTGAATATAGTATAGCGGTCACCGCCACCGTCGAGAAGTGGATTGGCGGCCACCTCTCTTCTCTGTTTCCCTCTTGGCGGTTGGTGTCGGCTCAAAATAGACTTCTCTTTCTACAAACTTTTTCTATTTGCTCTCCCATTTCTCTATCCCTCTCCCACTCAATCAATCTGTGCTGTCTCACTCTTCATCATCTCCCGGTGGTTTGTACTCTGTACTACGTTGAAATTGAAAGATAGTATTTGTGCGGGGTGCGCTTCTATTTGAGATTCGACCAAGCGCAATGCTATTCTGGGATGTGAATTGCTCCCATACCATATCTCATCCCCTCTGTCTATTCCATTCCATTACAATCTCCTTGTCACTGCTCTCTCGCTCCACTTCACTGTTTTAGCACTCACTTCCCGTCAACCCTGTCAGTAGGAAGAATCTTCCTGTCGATTTTAATTTACTGTTGTCAGCTAATCTTGAATCATCAACAAGTTCCCTATCATTTTCAATTTCTTGAAAATCACTTTCTCGAGGAAAATAACTGCGTTACCGTACTCTCTGTCATGACTGTAATTACACCATCTTTTCACGTGAGATTATAAAACTTTGAAAAATTGGAAAATGGATTATTCCTGACCTCAGAATACTCTATTGGATTGATGGATTTTCTTGGAAAAGGAATTAACTCAAGTCCTATCAACTTCTTAATTAATCGATCAATATTTCCTCCTCATAACGTTTTCCCTCAAAAACATTCTAGAATTTTCATTCTGCTATTTTCTTATTCTCATGCTACAAAGTGGAAGAAAGCTTTTTTAGTAGAATAAAGAACTGTTAGAATCACTGAAATACGGATTCAAATTCTGCGACAATGGTTGGAACTTATCCAAAACATCCAGCAATAAAATACTATAATCCTAGATATGTTGAATAACATACAGCATACATAGATTTTAGTCATGCAGTTGGTTGTGAAATATTTGGCTAGGGTAGAATCTCTATTTCACATGAAATTCTTCTCTTGAGCAATAATACCCTAGGCATGTGTAAAAATGTTTTTCCATGACAGACTATATTTCAGGGAATTTTCAACCTTAGTAATATTGACACAGTTTTCTTCTCTCATAGACGAAAGTGAGTTGCATCCTTCTCTAATAAAATTGTGAAAATATAAGATGAGAACTCCAGGTTCTCACTTTTCAAATCACGTGTAGCTACAGACTGATTCAAAACACTCGTGCGAAGTAGGGTAATAAAGAGAATCTGCATGAATAAATTGAAAACGAAAGAGACTGCTACATTATTCTGCCATGAGCTATGGAGCTACTAGTGAGCTCTGGTGAAGTATACGAGAGAGATGTGGTGAGAGGAAGTGAGAAGTGTTGAGTGACACCGCATGGAGAAAGAATAGAAATTTAAAAGGGGAGTTCATCTTTCAATGGGGAAAACCTCTAAGCTTATTCAACAATTGGTGGGTTATGCTTTGTCGGTTGAAATATTTATTCAATGCGAATCTCAATAAATTTTGAATAGAAGTGCACGTGCCCCCTCCATGTTTGTTGTGGAGTGGTAGCTGGTGAGTTACTTCCGCCGGCTAAAACAAGACGGGCTTCATTATTCTCGAAAACGTGACTGTTCCCTCTCAGCGCCGCATTTTCGGTATTCAGCTCAACATGTTTTGCATTATGCAACACCGATTAAATTTAGCTCCATTTCTCAATCAATCACTATTAATAGAATGCGCAGACCATTTTGGTAAATTTGAATTTTCCATAAACTAATCCTTCTATCATCTGTCCGAGATGAGAGTTTTTTGCATCAGAAGTTTTCGATGTCAGTTGACTAGTCTCATACAGAGGCCAATGAGCACTAGAGCTGGTTTTTCACATTCCTCAACCACTGTTCACTTGAATCCTGCGGATATAGATTTTTCAGAGTGAATAAGCAATTGGTAAATTTGACTTGATGATAGTAGAGCTTATTCAAGAATAGCAGGCTGATTTGATACTAACAGGGCAACTGGAATGATTGATATTGTTTATTTGCAGGGTTACATGTGCGGAGTGGAGATGAACAGGTGAGAATGACGGCAGAGACGATGCCGGTGGCGCCGCCCCCGGGGGCAGAAGCGGGGGCGGGGGGAGCAGGTGGCGGCCACTGCCAGTACTACGACCCCGAGTACGCGCGAATGGAGGCTTGGCTCGACGAGCACCCAGAGTTTGTCGAGGACTACTTCATCAGGTAAGCTAACAGGCCTAGGCCTATTCATCTCTGTCGAATCAACTCGTTTTCTATGAATCCTAAAAATATTTAGTGCTTCAATGCAAAACGTATTTTTACAATACACTTAAAAATTATTAACTTGCTATGAACGTAAATGTCTCTGAAGTAGTAATAAAGTTTTATCATAGAGAAATTCATTCTCTTCCTATTGTTTGTTTTTTCTAAGGTTTTGTTTCACACGAAATGCAACTCACATCTGTATATTAAATTATCAGTCTCACAACAATGTAAATACATCCACGTTCAATAAATTCAATGTATGTATTCCTGTTTGAGGTAATACTGTGTAACTTTTTTATTGCGGCCTCGGCCGCTACACAAATATAACGTCATTTATTTATAGGTCCCACCAAACTAATTTACACTATGAAAACCTAGGATTTATCGTCAGTAAATAATAACACCTCTAATATAACGTCAAGAAAATCGAGAACTGAGAAGGCAACGTAACCAGACAAATATTTTGATTTTTAGATGAGTTTCAGTTTTACATGTACATTCTTAAGTATGTATTTCCTAAATTACTTTTATTGGACGTGTGTTTTCCATATAAAAAATATGTTATAATTCTTCCTCGGCTTAAAATGAACATTTTGAGACCTCATTTATAGTGTCATTCTGATATAGCGTCATTAAATTTGTGTCCCTTGCTTAGATGATGTTATAACCAAGTTTCACTGTATAACAATTATTAGGCCAAGGAATTAGATTTTGAAATCTCTTCTATAGTGTCACACTGATACAGCGTCATTAAATATGTGTGGCTCCTCAAATGACGTTATAACAAAGTTTCACTTTATAACAATTATTAGGCCCAGGCATTTCAATGAAAATATAATATATCAAGCTTTTAAACAGAAACAATAAAATGTTGATCGGAGTTGTCTTTCTTCATTAAAAATAAATTATTAGTTGATTTATAAGTTATCAATAAATCAATTTAAACAAATAAGTGGATTATCATAAGTACCATCATGTTTATTTTACAGCAGTTATGAATGAAAACGACAATTTTTTTATTGGATAGTGCAGTATATTTCAACTTACTCATCGCGCAATTTACCTTCATGCATGATTGCAAGACACTGTCATTATGCACGTTTCCCTAATAACAATGGGTGTTGGGTGACAATGAACTTTGTATGTACTCATTAACGTATCACAAATATTTGTCCTCAAATGACGTGTAGCTACAGACTGATTCAAAACACTCGTGCGAAGTAGGGTAATAAAGAGAATCTGCATGAATAAATTGAAAACGAAAGAGACTGCTACATTATTCTGCCATGAGCTATGGAGCTACTAGTGAGCTCTGGTGAAATATACGAGAGAGATGTGGTGAGAGGAAGTGAGAAGTGTTGAGTGACACCGCATGGAGAAAGAATAGAAATTTAAAAGGGGAGTTCATCTTTCAATGGGGAAAACCTCTAAGCTTATTCAACAATTGGTGGGTTATGCTTTGTCGGTTGAAATATTTATTCAATGCGAATCTCAATAAATTTTGAATAGAAGTGCACGTGCCCCCTCCATGTTTGTTGTGGAGTGGTAGCTGGTGAGTTACTTCCGCCGGCTAAAACAAGACGGGCTTCATTATTCTCGAAAACGTGACTGTTCCCTCTCAGCGCCGCATTTTCGGTATTCAGCTCAACATGTTTTGCATTATGCAACACCGATTAAATTTAGCTCCATTTCTCAATCAATCACTATTAATAGAATGCGCAGACCATTTTGGTAAATTTGAATTTTCCATAAACTAATCCTTCTATCATCTGTCCGAGATGAGAGTTTTTTGCATCAGAAGTTTTCGATGTCAGTTGACTAGTCTCATACAGAGGCCAATGAGCACTAGAGCTGGTTTTTCACATTCCTCAACCACTGTTCACTTGAATCCTGCGGATATAGATTTTTCAGAGTGAATAAGCAATTGGTAAATTTGACTTGATGATAGTAGAGCTTATTCAAGAATAGCAGGCTGATTTGATACTAACAGGGCAACTGGAATGATTGATATTGTTTATTTGCAGGGTTACATGTGCGGAGTGGAGATGAACAGGTGAGAATGACGGCAGAGACGATGCCGGTGGCGCCGCCCCCGGGGGCAGAAGCGGGGGCGGGGGGAGCAGGTGGCGGCCACTGCCAGTACTACGACCCCGAGTACGCGCGAATGGAGGCTTGGCTCGACGAGCACCCAGAGTTTGTCGAGGACTACTTCATCAGGTAAGCTAACAGGCCTAGGCCTATTCATCTCTGTCGAATCAACTCGTTTTCTATGAATCCTAAAAATAGTTAGTGCTTCAATGCAAAACGTATTTTTACAATACACTTAAAAATGATTAACTTGCTATGAACGTAAATGTCTCTGAAGTAGTAATAAAGTTTTATAATAGAGAAATTCATTCTCTTCCTATTGTTTGTTTTTTCTAAGGTTTTGTTTCACACGAAATGCAACTCACATCTGTATATTAAATTATCAGTCTCACAACAATGTAAATACATCCACGTTCAATAAATTCAATGTATGTATTCCTGTTTGAGGTAATACTGTGTAACTTTTTTATTGCGGCCTCGGCCGCAACACAGATATAACGTCATTTATTTATAGGTCCCACCAAACTATGAGTAATTAACATTATGAAAACCTAGGATTTATCGTCAGTAAATAATTATAACACCTCTAATATATCGTCAAGAAAATGGATAACTGAGAAGGCAACGTAACCAGACAAATATTTTGATTTTTAGATGAGTTTCAGTTTTACATGTACATTCTTAAGTATGTATTTCCTAAATCACTTTTATTGGACGTGTGTTTTCCATATAAAAAATATGTTATAATTCTTCCTCGGCTTAAAATGAACATTGTGAGACCTCATTTATAGTGTCATTCTGATATAGCGTCATTAAATTTGTGTCCCTTGCTTAGATGATGTTATAACCAAGTTTCACTGTATAACAATTATTAGGCCAAGGAATTAGATTTTGAAATCTCTTCTATAGTGTCACACTGATACAGCGTCATTAAATATGTGTGGCTCCTCAAATGACGTTATAACAAAGTTTCACTTTATAACAATTATTAGGCCCAGGCATTTCAATGAAAATATAATATATCAAGCTTTTAAACAGAAACAATAAAATGTTGATCGGAGTTGTCTTTCTTCATTAAAAATAAATTATTAGTTGATTTATAAGTTATCAATAAATCAATTTAAACAAATAAGTGGATTATCATAAGTACCATCATGTTTATTTTACAGCAGTTATGAATGAAAACGACAATTTTTTTATTGGATAGTGCAGTATATTTCAACTTACTCATCGCGCAATTTACTTTACCTTCATGCATGATTGCAAGACACTGTCATTATGCACGTTTCCCTAATAACAATGGGTGTTGGGTGACAATGAACTTTGTATGTACTCATTAACGTATCACAAATATTTGTCCTCAAATGAAAAACATGCACGTCACTCTTCATAAATGCAATATTCGGTGATATTCTTGTGCAAATACCACAAACTATTGTCAAACAATATTGTAACATGAATTCCATTGGTTTTTCACTTTGATGTGCGGACAAAAAACTGAGAACAATCTTCTTAACAATTCATCTCTTAAACAAGAGATGGCTAGCTGAATCTTTCTAGTTCCAATTCAAATAGAGTGTTAATGGGATTTTCAAATTTAACGAAAAATTTCGCTATATTTAAAGTTTCAACATATTATTGCACATCATATATTGTAATCTGTTTAAAAAAATCTTGATTACTATGTTTTTTTTAAATGATATAAGCTAACAATTATGTGAAAAATTGATCAATTCTTGAAGCAGACTTCAAATTACTAATGAATGAAAACAATGAGTTGTATTGTGATCTTTAACTTGTAGTGAAATGATCGGTTTATTATAATGTTATTGGAATTTGTGTAATAATTGCTAGAAAACCAAATTATTGCCAGTCCACATGAATAATTTTGAATTGATGTCATGCATTTCATGTTTTGTATTATCATATGATATTAATTTATATCATAAAATAAATATTTTTATAATAGTAAATAATTAGTGACTGTATTGTGATCTAATTGTAGCTCTGACAATACAATAGCCTAATGTAGTTTTTCAGTGAAATCTTCTCCTTCTTCTTCTTTCTCCTCTTCCTTCTTCTGCTCCTCCTCCAGCTGCTCCTTCTCCTCCTCCTCCTGCTGCTCTTCCTCCTCCTGCTGCTCCTTCTCCTCCTCCTCCTCCTCCTCCTTCTCCTCCTCCCACAACTCTTTCTCCGTATCCTTCTTCTCATCCTCCTCCTCCTTTGACGGGTTAGGCATTAGTACCTGTTCAGAGCCTCTTTGCCTCTAAAATCAACCAATCTCCTGTTCCTGAGTGAACATGAATGATTGACTGATGATTGAGTGTGTTTGATGATTGCAGAAAAGCGACGCGACAGGTGGTGGACGCGTGGCTGATCTCGCACGCGACGCCGACCGGTTCGTCGTCAGGCGGCTGCTGTGAGCTGGGCTCGCCCGTTCAGGCGCCCTGTCCGGCGTCGCGGGCCTCATCCGGCGCCACGACTCCAGTGCGCAAGATATCGGCGCACGAGTTCGAACGCGGCGGCCTGCTGAAGCCGATCGTGAACACCATCGACGGCACTCCCACCTTCCTGTCGGTGACGCCGGCCGGGGAGGTGGGGGGCGTCTCCACCACCTCCAACGCCAACAGCACTGCCTCCCGCGAGAGGGCGCAGCGCCGCTCACGCAACGATCTCAGGCATCTCGACGAGAAGGAGCTCATTTTCGAGTTGGTCAGTATTCTACCAACATCACTAATTATTTGGTATATTTTTTGAAGAAATCTCGATTCCATTACTGACTGAATTATGAAGTTGGTCAGTTTGAGTCAATTTTCGAGTTGGATAGTTTTATTCCCTTCCACCATCACAAACAATTCGCTATATTTTATTAAAGGAACTTGAAATCTTGATTGTATTGTTGACTGAATCATAAAACTCAATGAGTGAAATTTAGGACCTTGATTCCTCATTGAAAAATAACAAAGCCTAACCAGGAGGTGAAAGTGAAAAGTGAAAATTCTCAATGATTGAATTCGTTCCAAATATAACCTAAAAGTGTTTAGTTCACTTATGAAAAGGTAAATTGGATTTTACGGCAAGTCAGAACATCCAAGCCTAAACATCTACTAATAAAAGCAAATAAATAAATAAAATGAATGAAAAAAAATAATGATAAAACTTTATTACTGTGTTGTACCAAGAACGGAATAATAAAGGATTTTTCCAAAATCTCAGTTACGTGGAGGTTTTCGTTGAGTTATACATTATAAACAATTTCCAAACAGGATCTCCTGAACCCTGTTGTGATAGAAGTTTGGGAATCTGCTAGTATCTAGTTTGACAGATATCTTCACAAACATATTGATAATACTGAAAATATAATTCCTATAAGTTCTTATGGGATTATTATCATACTCGCTCGGCTGGGCTGAATGGGCTGAATAGTCCAATCAGAACTCCTGGGAATTATATCTTCACTGTATACTGTTACTTATAGGTCGGAGACAGATTTAGAGAGTGACATGAGATATTTTAATTTCCCACTGAGATTGGTTTCTTCAACTTAATGATTCGATGGAAAAATCTATTAAACATGTTTCCTATCATATGAGATCCTGAATTTGGAACTTCTTTTCAGTTCTGAGTTTGATATTTCTCAATTATTTTATAATCCTAATTCCCAATTATCAACCATTCTCAAAAAGGTGTTGTAGAACTTGAAAAAAGTGCAATAATTTGAATATCCGATCATAATACTCATGCATATTTATCCTAAATCATTCGACTACCCTATGAACGGTGAGGCAGTATTCAGACTTCATGCTAGTCATACCTTTCTGTATAGTGAGCTGGCAAACATGAAGTTTGATAAGTTAAAGTTACTCATGAGTTTTGCTGCCAAGTAGCTGTCAGCTTGGATGTCACGCTAGCAAATACCAGCAATACTACATCTGGTTCTCTTGTTCTAAGCGAAGCAGTTCCAACAGATTCCAAGTTGAACTTTATTAATAAACTCCATATAAATATAAACCTGTATGTTTATCCCAGCCAATCAAAGTCAATCCTTAACTTATCTGTTTTCTGTCGAACAAAGTAACATGCACCTATAGTCATTGAATTTGAGCAAATAAATTATGCAACGTCATTGGATATTTGATTTATATCATCAAAACTCAACAAAATTGATCCTCGATCAATATAAAATTAAAAGTTCAACAATAATTGTTTAGCTGTTTGAATTCAGCCGTTGCCTGAAACAATCAACTAAAACCGTTTAAACCTTTGTACGCTTTATAACACTGCATAACAAAGTGAATAGAAATTCAATTTCCAAATCCTCCAACATCTCTCTATTGTAGAAAACTCAAAGCATGTGAAATGTTCTCATACATCCCATGCTTCTGAATGGGCTTTTAAAACAAAGCAAGGCAAAATATAGTTTGGCATTGTTCATTCCATTCTATTAACTATCCAAAAAAAATGTCACGATTGAATCAATACAATAATTGATCCTGTCTCCCAAACCAATAAAACTAGAGCCAAATACAATCCAATAAAAAATAATTTGTTTTTGTTCCATACAAACAGTAACAAGAGCTTTGAAATACCCAACAATTCAATCCATTAAAATCAATAATTTTTTTTCATATTTTTCCTTGCCCTAGAACCGTAGGTGATAATATATTAACAAATTGCTGTTAAAAAAATGAGGTGTTCATTAATATTATTATCTCTGCATGATTTGAGATCACCTGTGTCCATTTTTATACATAAGTAGTCAATGTATAGATGCATACACAATAATTATTTTATGACAATTGAACTGAAGGAATTCAATGCAACTGAAATTAATATAAATAAAATCGAACGGAAGTACCTAACTGTAACAATCCAAAAAAACTTATTACTTTAATCTCAATACTGTATAGAGTATTCTATTATTTCTCATTATTGAACCTCTATGGGCGAAAATACACTCTGTGATCTTTACAAGATTAAAGGCGGATTCGTAGATATCAGTATCAGTCAGAGGCTGGTACAGTGAAAATATAATCGTCATGAGTTATGATGGGATTATTGCCACTGAGCCCGGCCCAGCGAGTATGAATAGTTCTATTAGAGCTTATGGGAATAGTATTGTCACTGTACCAGATATGTTTATTGAACTGATATGTGGGAATCCGCCTTTATAGTGTACTGTATATTATCACTCACTATGGTTGGATGCATGATGAGATAAACAATCGGTTGTGAGCTGTTATGTGTAGTAGGCTAATATCGATTGGTTTGGTTTGTGTTTAGGTAAAGGACATCTGCAATGAGCTGGATGTGCGCTCGCTGTGTCACAAGATCCTGCAGAACGTCAGCACTCTGCTGCATGCCGACAGGGGGTCGCTGTTTCTAGTCCAGGGAGAGAGGGAACAACAACAGCCTTCTGCGGCACCCAACAACAACAACAACAACAACAACATGGAACAACCGAAAGCGGCCATCGTTCCCTCCACCGTCGCCTCGCAACACAATAGTAATAACAATAGTAATAGTAGTAGTATTTCTTCTGTCAGTATTAACAACCATGTGAATAGGCCTGCAGCCGCAGCACCGGTTGGGTGCATCAGTATTGAGGAGCAGCGCAACTGCCCCCGGTCTTCGCCACCCCCAGCCACCACCGCCTCCCTGAACGCGGTCGTCGGCTGTATCGGCTCCACCAACACCGGCTCGCTCCCCGCCCCCGGCTCCACCCCCGCCTCCAGGCACCACCAACACCACCACCCATCCGCCGCCTCCGAGGGCTGCCAGCCGTCGCGCTGCCTCGTCTCCAAACTGTTCGACGTCTGCTCGCGCTCCACCCTCCAAGAGATGGAGAAGAAGGAGGAGATTCGCATTCCGTGGGGCATGGGCATTGTCGGCTTTGTCGCCGAAAGCGGCCAGCCCGTCAACATACCTGATGCCTACAAGGTAGGCATCACATCACTATATTCATAGGCACCAATCTATCTAGAAGAAGATACTTTCTTCTCTTGTATACCGTGACAGGCACCAACAACTTCCACTATTATGATCGCTGTATTTTTCATCATAGGCACTAATAAATGTTTGCAAGAATACACACATCTATTTTGATTTTCATTTGAACTTATTTCTTTGCCCTCTCCTTTCTAGCATGCTTCAGGTAAGTTAGATACCTACCTCTCTTGTGACAAACTGTTATTGTTTACTGTTAGATTCAATCACATTTTTTATATCATATTTTTATTTGTTTTCATCAATTTATCTTGAAAAATGTTTGCTACACAATTATTGTTTTCTATATTAATCACAGCTTTTCATATTCTATTCTAATTCAATTCATAAAAAAGTAGTTCGTTAATCAAGCTTCCGTTCTGACTGATATTGTTTTTACTACAGTTTTTACTTACCTTTTATTATCACATATTATTAATTGTTGGATCATATATGAAGTAATATACTTGAACTATTGTTACTGTACGTTGTAGAACATAAGCTAGAATTTTAAAATAAGCTGAGTTTTTAGAAACTGAAAAAGCTCAATATTTGCTCTAAAAAGCATTTAAGATCTTAAGATTAAGTTCTCAATTGCATATTAACTGTTTACCGTACTGTCTACATGATAAAATTCTAACTGGATAAAATAGGGTTTCCATAATTTGTCTAAAGACTTGTATTAGAGTACGAACAGAACACCAGGTTGATATTGTAGATTTCAGCTCGCTATATCGACCTTTTATATCTATATCAATGGCTCCTAATGTTTTCATCATTGCTGGCTGTTTAGTTGAATCGACGGCGACTTACTCGTTCTGTTTGCACCTTCAGTGTTCCTACTTCCACTTTATTCTCTCTCATGATGAACCCTTATCACTTCTATCTGAATGAAATTAATAAATGTTGTCTTTCTATGCAGGATGAGCGATTCAACCACGATATCGATGTCCGGACCGGCTATAAAACCAGAACACTTCTCTGCATGCCAATTAAAGACATTAATGGCGAAGTCATAGGGGTTGCTCAGGTAATTCTCAATTTTCTTGTGAATATTCGTATTTTTTTTATCTAATTTTTGCGTTTCTAAGAAATTTGTCTTCAATCTGAGATACAGACTAATGAACAGTATAATTTATATTTTGAATTTCCTCAAGTACACAGGCTTTGAAGAAATTCTCTTGACAATCCTCCTCTCTTTACTAATCGGATTTTGAAATTTTGTTACCGAATTTAGATGATTTATAAAATACTTCTATCATTCCTATCTCTGTGTTGGAGTAAATAGTTTTGTACAGAATATTCTACTTAATTCATCAATAAATATCGGGGCACCGAGCTTTGCTCGTTATTTTTATTTATTGATAAACAGAACACAATTCTCTAAAATGATCGTGTTTATATTTTACAACTAGCTATACGTCATCTTATGAATTTCGGGGATGCGATATTTTGATTTTTCACATACTCACTTTTTTACTATCCACAGCTGTTTCAGCCAAGGATGAATTATCCTTTTAATGTCGTTCAGTGAGTTTTCCCAAGGATGAGACCTAGAGCAATCGAATCTTTATATCATAAACCTACTATGTTCCAAATTTCGTAAAAATCGTTACAGCCGTTTTCGAGATCCGTTAAACAAAAATAACCAGATATAAAATAAAAATAGCCAGATGTAAAAATAAACAGATATAAAAGTAACCAGTTATAAAAATAACCAGATATATAAATACAGAAATTGCTCGCTTAATATAATAGGATAAATATTGACTTTCTCAATAAATCATAATTAAGCTGCATTTACACGTGATTAATAACAAAATGTTAACTTGATCATTAAAGATTCTATTAGATTGAACATATCTTATCACACACATGATGAATATATATGTGTTTGTCAAGTTCCCTTCAATCTAATAGAATCTATAAGGATTACTTTAAGTTATTAACATTTTGTTATTAACTTTGGTGTAAACCCAGCTTAACTCATTGATACTTTGAAATAATTCGTATTTTCCTGTGATGTTTTCTCATACCTATTAAAAATAATAATGAATGTGTCCAATTAACGATTACTATCACTTTTACTGACATGAATTTCGTTATTATATAGCCTATTGGAGATAATTTATTATGAGATCAATTTAATTTATGCAATTATTCCTGTTCCTTTTCAGGTGATCAACAAGTTCGGAGATTCCAGCTTCACCGTGAACGATGAGAAAGTATTTTCAAGTTATCTTCAATTCTGCGGTATCGGCCTACGGAATGCTCAGCTTTATGAGAAAAGCTTACTTGAAGTCAAGAGAAATCAGGTGAATATTATAATAAATTTTATGAAAAATTTCCTGCCTCATCCAGATCACCCACCCGGTAACGATAACTTCAGAGTAACTATCAGTCATGCAATTCCTAAATTTCTGAGCAACTTAATTCAATGTCACATCATGTAGGCTATATCAACCTATTATGGTGAATATGACTTTTTATTCATCTTGCATTACATTATCATCGAAGTAGTGGTCATGATAATTCATAAAAAATGTATTTTATAATGTTCACCTTAGAAGATTTTAAAAGTGTAGGCTACTTTGATTTTTAATTTTTATATAATTTACATGTGTATTATCTGGAGAAAATTATTATCGAGAAAGTAATTGTTTGTTATATTGCTTCATTCCAGGTGCTTTTAGACTTGGCGAGAATGATCTTCGAAGAGCAGAGTACAATAGAGCACATGGTATTCAGGATATTGACTCACACCCAGTCCTTAATTCAGTGTCATAGAGTTCAGGTGAGTTTGATATGATTCAGTTATTGAAAAATTTAATTTTAATATGTAAGTAGAAATAATTGAAATAAGTAAGGATAAAATATTGAAGTAATTAAAATGTAATTTAGGGCTACATATTTTTATTTAAAAAAATAGCATTATAGTACCTTTTTTTAAAATCAATATAGAATGATAGACTAAAAACACAAATTTAAACTACCAGTTTTGGTGTTCCACATCATCTTCAGATTTTAAATCCAGGTAACATAGAAACTATTAGTTTTAATTTGTGTTTTCAATCTATTATTTCATATTGATTCCAAAAAAAGGTATTATAATGCAATTTTAAATATGAAATAATTAAGAAATTAGCTCATTACAGTTCTTTGAGATAATTCATGAATCATGATTCAGTACTTTGGAAACTTTCCAATCTAGTTGTTCCATGAGACACCGTACCTATTTATAATACACGTAGAATGTTATCAACGTGAACGCACTACAATCAATCATCAAGTTCTAATAAAAACAGAAAGAGATGAAGACTAGCTGTTTTTAATCTCACACTGAGAGGTCTGAGTTAATTGATTATTAATCACTTTTTTGAAAGTGAAGTAGGCCTGTATATAATTATTAGGGTGTAAAATATTATTGTTTTTTCATTGGATTCCTTATGTTGATACATTAAAACTATTTTTTATCGAATTGAAATCGAACTTAAATATTGCCAGTAATAGATACTCGACACAGATAGAGTTCATTGTTGATGAAAATAATAGATATTTCTCCTTTGCAGGTATTACTTCTGCACAAAGCTTCAAAAGGCAGCTTTTCGCGGGTTTTTGACTTCCAGGCGAGTGACTTGGAAAGCAGTGCGACTGAGGAGCGAACAAGGTGACAACAATAAAATAATAATAATAATGATAATAATAATAATCATAATAATATTCGTATGGCTTTTTTGGTGGGGAGCTCCTGACGGAAGTTCCACCTCGCCTGAATATATCATTTATCCGTCAATGGGCCTTACGATTGTCATACTTCAGCCGGAACCGACAGTTTAACGTGCTTATCCGATAAAACGGGAGTGACTGTTCAAAAACTTTTGGGAATATTGCTCTCCCTATTCCAATCACGTTAGTTCAAGTCGACAGAGAAAAGGATGGTGAATGCGATCAATCAAGATTACTTCAAGAATTACATCAATCAAGATTATTAAGTACAGAATGAATGTGATCACATCAAGTAATTTCCAATTTATTATCAAGTAGCTATCTTGTATTATTTTTGTTGATAGTTTTTTCTGAGTGTGATACCAACATGGCTTTTGTGAGGGTAATGAGAGTTATGTTGACAGAGGATGAAGAGACCTGTAGCTGCAGCTTTCATCTATATCTAATCTATTACGTAACAGAACTTATATTAATATATTGATTACTCATTTGTAATTTGACTCCTCATATTTATGCAGTTTGCATTGGAATGGAACATAATTATTCACACTTTGAAATAATAAAATACATAATTGGCACAATATATCACTATATTAATTCTATACAAGGTTATCTTGAGCTGCGTTTACACCAAAGTTAATAACAAAATGTCAATAACTTAATCCTTATAGATTCTATTAGATTGAACATATCTAATCATGCACATTAAGAATATTTGTGTTTGTCAAGTTCCATTCACTCTAATAGAATCTATACGGATTAAGTTATGAACAAAATGTTATTTTGTTAATAAATATTACTTCAAAAAATATTTCAAATTGTAATTTATCATATGAAAACTATCCAAATATAGAATTTCTGTTGGAAATTTGCACCCAAAAACGTTTAGCTATGTTGCTAAGCTGGTTACTAAAGCTAAACGTTTTTTGGGTGCAAATTTCATACAGAAATTCTATATTTGAATTGTTTTTATGTGATAAATTACAATTTGAAGTAATTTTGGACATTTGTAATGGTAAAGATGATTTTGAAAATGTTTTTTTTCTGTGAAAATTGAAAGTTGAGTTTTAACCTTCTTCAACCTCAAAATTGTTCCAGCAATCAGATTTTTAACTTAACTATGTGTAACGCTAGTTCGCCTCCATGGTGCACATTGGGTTCTCCTGACCGAAAACAACACAACATCTCAAAGAATTTAGAATTGTACAGTGTTTATTTAGGCATTTGAGACTCATGAGCTATATATTTGTTGTGTATCTGCCATACGCTTAATAATAATAATAATAATTATTATTATTATATTAATCACATATTAAGAGATCTCTTTCAGTTATATTGACTTATACAGTACCTAGTATTTCATATTTTTTATCCAATTACAATTCGTTTCTTCCCTGGTCTTATCAAATTTGCATTTTTCTCCATTCATGACACTGAATTTACATTATCGAATACTGAGTTGCATCATTGCCATTTTTTGATTTTTTTATGTTGGTTGTTTCAGCCCATTTGAAAGCAGATTCCCGATCAATATCGGAATCACTGGCTATGTAGCCACCACTGGTGAGGTAAGTGCAAAAATCAATTCCATACAGCAATTGCATATTTCCTAGTCTCCGGGAAATGAGGGTCACGTTGATAAATTTAATTATTTTGAGCATGTTTCATTGTTCAAAAAATATTTAAATGACTGTTGTGAGAAGTTAACAACGTAACCCTCAACATAATTCTCAATTTATACAGTTCATATTGATAATTTATACAGTTTAGTTCTCAAATCCAATTCTACAGACTACATCTACACAGTCTAACTCTTATTTAATTTATATAGGTACATTAGTTGAATTCTTTATAATTTTTTTCTGAGGGTGATGCCTACATGAGCTCCAGGTTTGTGCGTGGGTATAATGAGGCGGATGATAATGAGAGATGAATGTACCTACAGTTTTAAAGACCTAATTCATAACTCCTTATTATACAATCGCACTGTGCCGATAAATTCTCTTTAAAAAATTTTCCTCAAATATTTTTTTCCAAAGCAACCTCCAGCTTTTATTTACTTCCAACCACAACTTATCTTATTATTGGCGAGCTGTGTAACCAATGCTCCGCAAGAGTCGATGAAGCACACAAATATTTATATTATGTACTGCATTACAGTTTTATACGTAGTTTCATGCTGAAAATTGAAAGTATTATCTTGTCAACCTCAATATTGACAGCTGCAGAAATTTAAAATTTGAAAAATATAGGCCTACAAATAGAATTGATATTCACTCTTTTGTCAAAATTACATGGATATATATTTTTAAAATTGAAATAATTTATAATAGTACTCCTTTTGACAATGATTTGAAATGGCACGGTATACAAACATTTAATTCTTTTTGTTTGTAGTTGAGGTCATATAAATTTACTTCCTAATATTTTCATTCTTTATTAAATTTCTAGTACAGATGTGTGTCTCTATATCTCTAATAACCAAACTGTTATTTCCAGACTGTTAATATTGTGGATGCGTACAAAGACCAAAGATTTGATCCATCTGTAGATGTAGAAACAAACTTCAGGCATAGAAGCATCCTTTGTATGCCAATCAAGAATTCTTCTGGACAGATTATTGGAGTCATACAAGTAAGTATTTTGCAAATTATTTACAATTTCATTGGTGAGATGAACAGTTTATTACCTCTTTATAATGAAAAACAGTTTATTATCTGTATAATGAACCATTATCACATTTGTTGGTATTATTCGATTTTGTAATTGTTAAGCTTGATTTTCAACAAGGCACTTCATTTCAATGTTTTATTTGGAATTTCTACGTTTTTCATTGTTGTAACGAAGAGATTGAGACCATTTGCAGTCTCTATCTTAAAGTAGTCATGAAAAATCGATTTTATAGTTCTAGCTTCTTACCTCGTATATGCGTATGGAAAAACGCACCAGAAATCATGCAGGGTTTTCTTTGGAGGGCGCTGGAGAACTCATTTTTTGACATAAAGGACATGAAGATATATCATTCCAAAGTTGAAAAAACGCTCTAAATTTCATAGATTTAAAATTTCTCTGTATCTCTTGCACAAAAAAAGTTATAATGGAATGAAATTTGAACAAATTTAGAAAAAACGTTTTTTGGGGCTTTTGAAGGTTATAACTAATAAAATATGCATTTTAGAGGAAAATGTTATGAAACAAAAATTGTAGAGGACGATTTTAAAAACATTTTCGTCTAAAAAAACGGTTGTATATCTTGAACGGTTATTGAAATACAAGCGATATAGCAAAACCCTTACAATTTTGGCGGCCATCTTGTTTCCGTGGTGCTTGCCTGTTTCGACTCATCATCATCATCATCATCATCATCATCATCACGATCCTTATTATGCTAGACCTAACGAAGAAATTTAGATATCTTCTACGGCTGTTACTCAAAAATGACCACGGAATGACATTTGCGCCCGGACTAATATAATTTTTCTTTGATTTGAATTTTTTTAAATGCCAACCTGCTACAGGATAACTTAAAAAGCAATTATAAAATAAATGAAAATAGATTAATTATTACTGTTTCAACTTATGAACTGTTTCATGAATAATGTGAAAGAAACTATGTTTTATGCTGTCTGCCTTGATTATATTACGCTGTGAGTTTATCATAGCATAATGTTCTACCTTTTGAACAGTGTCATTCGAACTTGATTTTGATTTTCAAATAGTTATGAACTGAAGAGAATATTTTTGCTTTTGCAGCTTATCAACAAATTCGAGGATTTACCGTTCACAAAGAACGATGAGAACTTTGTTGAAGCGTTTGCAATTTTCTGTGGAATGGGAATTCACAACACGCACATGTAAGTAAAAATATAATCTGGAAAATTTAATTTCTATTTTTTATCGGAATTAAATGATACAAATTGTTTCTTACTTCCTCTCCTAATTCAGTCATGATGCGAATTCAACATAGTAGACTATTGTCATGATTCTCGCATAATTGTGACGTCTTGATATAAATAATTGTGCATGTTGAAGTTAATCAAATGCGTATTAAATAAATAGGTATTGTTCAATAAATTATTTCGACACTACCAGCTCTAATTGAATATTCAATAAAGAAAAACATTGGTAGTACATTGAGTTTTCAAAATGAATGACGTTGATGTTATTTGAATTGTTATTTCTGAATAACCTAGTATCAAATAAGTATCTGAATAATTCAAACAATAAAAAAAGAATATAACTAATGTCGAGAAGATTGAACTATTGAACTATTATTATTAATAATAATTAATATTATTATTAATAATTTTTATTAATTACTAGTTTCTAGGTCATTTTTTTCATTTGATTTTTTTTTTTTTGCTGAGGGTGATGCCCACATGAGCTCTAGGCTTGTGCGTGGTTAATGAGGCGGATGATAATGAGATATAAATGGACCTACACTTTTAGGTGGGTTCCGAACCACCGGGAAGCGATTTTACAACTTATGAATCATATCAGAGGAGTTGACTCTAGTGGTCACCCATCCAACGGGAGTAGCAGGTGCATGATTCTCAACTTATCTAAGCTATAGCTTCTCAGCATGACCACTGAGTCAAACCCTCCCCTTTATTCTTCTTTCTGTATATTGTTTCATAGTCCTAACGTTACTTTCATGAGTCTTGCGTAACGTTCAATTTTGTATAATATTTCGTTTATTATTGACTGCATATTTTAATTGAAAAGTAACTTGAGATGTTTATTGAATCGGCAGGTATGAGAAGGCTGTGATAGCTATGGCAAAGCAGAGTGTCACGCTGGATGTTCTAAGTTACCATGCTTCTGCATCGCTAGAAGATGCACAGAGACTGAGGGTACGTTCCAAAGTACGAACTTACAATTTCACTCTACTATACTAATTTATTTCTACCTTACTAATAATGGTATACTAATATGCCTAAGATGGCATAAGCTATATCTGATCATTAGAAATTATTTAATTATATTTCTAAAGCATTCATAATAGCCTACTAAACTACACGACTTTATACCCGTCGTGTTGTTTAGTAGGCTATTATGAATGCTTTAGAAATATAATTAATTCAATCATATTTTTATAAGTGTATTATGATATTTTCAAATACTGTAAATCAAAATTGTTAATATTATATTTTACACTTTTCTTAGATATTCCTCATTGATAATTATTATCAGAGTTCATTTTTTTGTCATACCAGTGAGAAATATTACTTTTTCACTGCATGAATGTGGGATCTCTAAAATGCATTATATTAACTTACTCTTTCAATGTTTCAGTTTTATTTGTGAACCATATATTATCATGAAACTCACTAGGATTAGTCCATAATCATTCGATAATTTACTTATTACGTTTCTGTTCATTTATAATTATTATTATGTTTTGTTCCTTGTTGAATCTATTCCTCAAATTTTACAGAAAATGCGGGTTCCATCTTCAGCAACATTCATGCTTCATGATTTTAAATTTGATGACTTGAGATTGTCAGACGACGACACGCTTAAGGTATGAAACATCTCTGTTATTGAGCAGAACTTCCTCTCTTATAATTCACAACTCGAAAAGAACTTTCAATATTTTGATTCTATAAACATTTCAATATAGAAGGTAAACAAGTATACCTTCTCTATTCAAATGTTCACAGAATTAAAATATTTCAGTCTATGACTCTATGTCGAATTATTAATAATATAATATATATAATAATATAATATATAATAATATAATATATAATAATATAATATTAAGGTCTCTGCTGTTATTGTAAGACCTAATCCAGTAAATCGAATTCTGTGTAATAATTGCAAATATAATAATTATTATTTATAACTGAGCTATACAATCTGTTGAAAATCTTTTAGGAAATATGATGATTGTGTGCAGGTCCATCATTTTCTGATGAATATATCATCTACATCGAACTACTTCAGTTAGATATGTACGGTATAGAATACTATTCAATCCAACAAATTAATTCTGTAAAGATGATTTTATATCACACCAAATTTGGAATTTATTTTTGTGTGGCGCCTAATCGTTGTAAGAAATTACCAAATGGGTAGAAATTGGTCATGAAGTTGTTAGCGAATGTAGTTAGTAGCTCAAAAGTATGTACAGACTGTACCGGCAGGCTGAATAAGATTATTGAATTAATATATTGATATGTTATAGTAGGATATTTATGTATATTGGAACATTTATAGAATGTGTGTTTTTTAATTGTAGTATAATATTCTTCTCACTCAAAAATGAAAGGTATATCAATAAGTGAATTTAAATCATCGCCCTAACTTGTAAATCATGTAGAATAAATAATGTATTTTCATTTCCAGGCATGTTTGAGAATGTTCCTTGATTTGGATTTTGTGGAGAGGTTTCATATAGACTACGAAGTACTCTGCAGATGGCTTCTGAGTGTCAGAAAGAACTACAGGAATGTCACATATCACAATTGGAGGCATGCTTTCAACGTAGCGCAGATGATGTTCTCTATAATCACAGTAAGTCCATTGATTGAAAACTACAGTAAGGCTGAACTTCAAGATAGAATAAATAATTAAATTGAAAAAAATTGAGAAACATAATGAAATATTTTTACATAAGATTGAAATGTATTATTCAAATATTGGAATTTCTGATAGAACAAAGATAAAACAGGAAATGAAAATTTGAAGTCAAAATTAGTTGTTTTGAATAGAGCACATAACACAAGACAGCTAGAGCATCAATGATGATACAGGAACTTTACTAAACTAATATTTTTCAGAATAATTGAAAAAAAACTGCACCTTCAAACAGATGACCTGTTTGGTTGTATACCGTGCCTCTGAATTTCCTATATTGTGAGAAATTTCGTTCTTAAACCAACAGCATTGAATATGTAATGAACAATTGATAATATTATTCCATTTATAATTTTTTTCAGACTACTCAGTGGTGGAAGATCTTTGGCGAACTTGAATGCATGGCTTTGATTATCGCCTGTCTATGTCATGATCTAGATCATCGAGGAACCAACAACTCATTCCAAATAAAGTGAGTTATCTAGTAATCAAGAATTATCATCTTATTTTGCCAGGAATTGTATTCGAATAAACTAATAATAATATACTCTCACCAACAGAAGCAACTCGATCATCTTTATAGTCTCTCTCACTCGAGTTGAGTTTTATTTTCAGTTCACTTGGATTAAACATTATTTGCACTCAATCCTGCAATTCTAAAATAATTATTCAATTTTATGATTAATATCTGCAATCCTATGCATTAGTCTTATTTTCTCTAGAATTTGGATCAAGTAATAATGTAATCCTATAAAACCTATTTCTCTACACACCTACACCTCTTGCACCCCAACACACAGACGTTTGGTCTTGATATTCGTATTCCGGTAATGCTGGTAAGATTATGAGTTATGGAAGATGTTATGTATTATATAATTGATGTAAAGGAATGAAGTGATATTTTGATTTGATAATAATGTTTTACAAAATTTGTGAAATATAATCTTACCAAAACCAGAATTGTGTAATTCAGTGCTATTTTATCGACTTGTATTCTCAATGGTTGGAAAAAATATAATAGTGCTTCGGTCTCCTTTCCGATTTGAACGTTAGCTGTACACTATCCATTAAAAATTCAATGAGGAGAGCTCTTTCAATAACTATAATTTAATGAAGGTTTTTATTTGTTGCAGGGCATCATCACCCCTTGCTCAGCTGTATTCTACGTCTACCATGGAACACCATCACTTCGATCAATGCATCATGATTCTCAATAGTCAGGTAAGTTCTGAGATTATTCAAAACTATTCAGATTAGAATAACTATTTATTTAATGACGTGGCGAAGTTTGGACAGTAATGTTCACTCTACAACCATGTAATGTCCATTTAACCATGGTTTATAGTTTTGCAGTCTTCTGGTCATGCAATACCGTTTATTTGATACAATTCATTTAACACAATCAAATTGAGGGATTGTGTCCGACTTTTACTCAATTTCAAATGATTCACAGTATGAATTTATTAAGCAAATTGGCTTTATTAAATATTCTCAAGATCATGTTTACTTCATGTCGTCATCAAAAACGAAAGAGTGCAATAATTTAATGATTGGTTTGTTCAATATCAACGAAAAAATCCAAAATTGTCATTTATAAAATCAGTTTAGAATTCAATTTAAATATGCATTATATTTTTAATTCCTCAATTCCAAATAGGCCTAAATTTTGTTGCTTAACACCAGTGGTATGATTCCTCCAATAATTGAAAATAAATTGATACAAATCAAATTTCTCACATTTGTAGGGAAACTGATTTCAGTCATCAGTTTTGTGGAAAGATATTGTATGGGTACTAATTATTTTTATTCAAATATTATATGGTTTTATTTTTTATTCCAGGGAAACCAAATTCTTTCAAATCTATCACCCGATGAATACTCAAGAGTTATAAAGGTATTAGAAGATGCGATCCTCTCCACTGATCTGGCTGTCTATTTTACGTAAGTCCCAACTTTAATTCTCATCTCAGCTTACTTGCATATTAATTAGGCCTTATGAAAAATATGAATATACCGTTGAAATTATAATATTCCTGCTTTATTTTTATTTTTCAAGGTATTGGAATTTGACTGATTCAATGTAGCATGTATCAATATAGACTAATATTATATGATGGATGATATGACAGTAATATTGATAAATTTACTAAGATTAAGATTATAGTTAGTAGGCTTGAATAATATCTCGATACATAATTTTCTTGATGTTTGATTCACGAAACCGATAATTCTTCATGATGAATCTGCGCGAAACCAGAAGTGTCTGGTGGTACTATACAATGCTTTTTGAAGAAATTTAATGATAAGTTAAATATTATTTGAATAAATTTTTTCGTAATTTTATTTCAGTTCATTGTGACTTTGTAATATTACTGTATTCTATATTAAAATTAGTTTGAAATACAGTATTTTTTGTTTGATACAGAAAACGAGGAATGTTCTTGAACCTTGTCAGAGAAAGATCCTATAATTGGAGTAGGGAAGACCACAGAGAACTGCTGAGGGGAATGACAATGACAGTTTGCGATCTTGCAGCCATCACCAAGCCATGGAATGTTGAGAAGAGGGTCAGTTTTCTAGTTGTTGAACCAATTGATCAAATGTCATTGTGAGAGGTGTCTCTCCACTTCTGTGTTTTTCTTATCGCTTTGTCTGTAATTGTTTTTCAAACGGAAATTCATAATAATCATTATAAGAGTAAATATTATATTTTGTCTTGTCATTGAAGAAAGATTTCATTGAAAATGAAAGTGAAATTATATTTCATGTTGCAATATTGTCATAATCTGGTATTTGCTAATTGTACTGAAATAGGTATCTATCCAAACAAATCGTGTTTGTTGTTTGGCAATATGACATGATATTTTTCAATCACATCACCGATGCTTACCGGAATATATAGAAAATGTTACAATATTTTTATCGTAGAGAATGATTAATGTTTCATTTTACTTCATAAACTCATTGTTCTTTTTCAGATAGCGGAACTGGTCACTAGCGAATTCTTTGAACAAGGAGATATTGAAAGACAAGAACTCAACATCACACCTATTGTGAGTGGTTTATACCTTTTTATCAAAATTATTTGATAGAAAAATGTGACACTTGATGAACATTTATTATGGCTGCTGAACATAACTCGTAACTCGTTAGTTTTCAAGTTGAAGTTGTAGAAAATAAGAATGATTTTTATTCATTATTGGTCGAAATAAATCCTTTAAGATGAAATGTCATTGACAATTTCATCAGTATTATACTGATACTTTTTCGAGACTCTCAAACCTTAATGCAGGGTAATGTAATGAAATAGAATTTTCAATTCATTCAAATTATGTATTCTTGTATGGCTAATCACACAAGTTTGGAGCCTCAGTTCAATTTAATTAATTTCAGATTCTTCATTAATTTACCATATCTAAACAAACAATGTCGGTCAGATAGCCGAGTTGACTAAGGTGTTGCACCCTTCAGTCTGCTACTAGTGCTACCTGGTCGCGGGTTCGAATCCCGCCGAATCCCATCGATTAGGCATGATCGTTTGATCATCTCATAACTCACACTCGCACTTTCCATTACTCACGCACAAGCAAAAAGCTCATCCGCGATAAAAAAAAATTGTAGCACCTAATATGTAATTCCCAAAAAATCATTATTGAAAATTCAAGAACTGATTGAGACAATTAATTTTTATCTAATATTGTACAATATTACATTTTATTTTTCTTGTTTCAGGACATCATGAATAGAGAGAAAGAAGATCAACTTCCAGCCATGCAAGTTGATTTCATCGATTCGATATGCTTACCTATTTACGAAGTGAGTAGAAAAGTTCAGAAAAGTGTAGTAGTTCTCATTCTTATGAAAACTATACAGTAACCTTCTTCCACAAAGCTGACACGATCATAATAATGATTCATAACTTGATCTATATGTATAAGGATGTGGATTCTGGTATCCGACTGTCTTATATGTGTATGAACTTCATTGTTCCAATCGAATATTAAAAACCTTGGGAGTTGTTTCATCATGATATTGATATTTCCAAACTTCTTCTTCAACTATTGAGAATTTCTCAAACATGGAAGTAGGTTTTTGTATGTTTATACCTATTATTAAAAAAATCTTGTTAAAACTCTAGCCTCGAACTATTGGAGGCTCAAATGATAGTCGGTATAGTACTTATATATATCTAATTATTATTGAATTTTGAAAAATAATAACTGAACATAAAATTATGACTAAACCCATTGGAATAGAATGATATCACAATAAAATTCAATCATTTAGATATTGTAGAACCATTATTTTTCTATGCTTTTTTAATTCGATTTAATTCAAATTTATGTATTGATCTTAATCAATTTTTATTATGATACATGCAATATGATAACAATTTGCATTTGAATTACAGTCATTTGCTGAACTTTCGGAAAAATTGAGACCACTGGTGCAAGGTGTCCTGGTTAACAGAAAACATTGGGAGAAAATTGCCCTGGAGAACAATCAGAAGAGGAATGACCATCAGATGGAGGAGGATGACTCTTAAACTCAGGTAATTTGCACTTTCAAATAATTATCATCCTCCAGGCAAACGCGCACAGCAACAGACGGTCGTATGTAACAAACGGAGTAAAAATCCCTCCACATGTGTTCGAATGTTGCAAAGCACACAGACGTTTGTATATGTCTGCTCACGTCTGCATTAAGAGGTTTGATTTTTAACTCCGACTGTATATACATTGTATATACTGTATAAGTCTGTCTGTATTTTGTTGTATGCGTTCGCCTTTAAAATCGCAAACCGTACAGGTGTGCTGGTATCTACTATAGAGACAGTTCAATCCGATTATACAGTCTCTATATTATCCACTATGTTGTAATTCGATAGAAATATATTGTTATCAAAATAAATTGAATCAAACATCCTTCTCCAATAATGATCAATATGATCATACAAATCTATGAACTTTAAATATAATACAATTTCAATATTATCAAATGTTTCTGTTGACGCTCCTGCAAACCTTTCCAATATAATACATCTGAAAAGTCAGTTGATTAGTATTACGTTCATTTCATTTTCATATAATTAGATATTTTCAATAACTTCTTCTATCAAAAACAAACTTCATTCAGTTTGATTTTATCATATTACTCATTGAATATTATTATATGGTAGGTTATGATGATATAATATGAATAATTTATATTATATGAATATGAATGAGTCATATAATATATGATGAGTAATCATTTTATGAAATTAGCATAGTGTGTGAATTTTTGCAGGCATCTACAAATCCTATCAATGCGGGCCAAGCTTCCAGGGATTGACAGAAGCATGAACCTTTGGAGAAGTTAAAGTTCCTGGAAATGGTGTGTGAATTTTTTCTTCCAGACCCCACCTAAACCTCTTTCTTTAAAGGTAGGGCTATCATCTTTTATCTATGATACATTTGTTACTCGTCAGAATGAATTTATATTCCCTCCGTTTTTCAAACAATATTATTTCTTCCAATTATTACCTACTCTCAAAATAACTTCTATAAGTTAGTATAGTCATAAATAACGCAATTTACTTTCAAATAATAAGAGAAATGTGGAACTGGAAGTGACATTTTAAAAATTCATATTTATTATGGTTTGCCTTCTAAATTCTTTCCTTCAAGTGTGATGACCCAAGGCTCATCTTGGGATTTCCATACAAGTATTATCATACGATATGAGCAACTCTATCTTGTAACTGTAATTTTTGTATGTTAAGATATTTGGATGGATTCTAGTAGGCCTACCTTGAGATATATGTCACACCACGAATTGAGCACGAATAGAATTCTGCAACCTTTTAACGATGCATGATTTTAATATTCCAAAATCGCTGAAGTTTAGTGCTATACTTACAGTTGGTGATCCTGACTAAACAAAAATTTTTTATCTAAACATTCGTATAATTCAAACAGACCAGCTAAAGGCAAACACACACAGCAACAGACAGACGTATTCAGACAGACTAAGAGAATCAAACGTCTGTAAGAAGGCGTGAGCAGACATAATTATGCAAACAGACGGACATCTGTGAGCGTTGCAACATTCGAACACCTTGGGAGGGACTTTCCTCCGTCTGTCTGCACACGTCCGTCTGTTGATGTGTGCCTTGGCCTCTAGCTGGTGCGTTTAGCTCAAAGGTCAGTTCTTGGTCTACCATCAATGAAAAATTTTGACAAAAAATCCAACCGCTGGAATGATTCACTCTCTCTTTACCATAAGTTGCATCATCAAGAACAGCTGAGGAAGTAAGCTGTTTTTTGATTCATAAATATTGAACATAATAGTTGTTTTCGATAAATAAAAGATCAAACATTATAGTTTTTTTTGTGTTTTGAAGCAAACGTGCTTGGAGTGCCGGTATGCATAATATCTCTGGCGAACTGTATACTCTTGATATTTCAAGCAACATGTTCAGTAATGATGTACTAGTATCATCAAATGAAGCAAATATGCTAATCTCTGTAAATAAAAACCCACATGCCCGTTCAAAAGTTTATCTTGGTAAAGCATTAATAGTGAAACATTACAATGCTGAAGATCTTTATATGCACGATATTGATAAAATCAAGGATGAAATCTTACTGCTGAAGCAACTTAATCACAAAGGCGTTTCAAATCTTCTTTCAACGTTCGTCAGTGGTACCAACATTGCATACGTGATGCCTTTCATGGAATGTGGTTCTTGTCAAGATCTTGTAGAAAGTGAATTTCCAACAGGGCTGCCTGAATGTTGGATTTTTCTAATTGTTAAGAACTTGTTGGAGGTTTTAAATTTTATTCATATGAATGGGATCATTCATAGATCTATTAAAGCTCGTCATATTCTTTTAAACCGGTATGGTGGTGTCAAGTTGACTGGATTTCGGTACGCTATCAAGAAACCGTCTGATAACGGTGGAACCGTCTATGAGTTTCCATATGATTCGATTCCCAATCTGAAGTGGCTCAGTCCTGAAATTCTTCAACAGAGTGGCATTGGTTATACTGAGAAATCAGATGTATACAGCTTAGGGATGACAATATGTGAACTGGCGAATGGTATTCCACCTTTTGAGAACTTGGAACCCAAAAAACTTCTAC
This sequence comes from Nilaparvata lugens, assembly GCF_014356525.2. Taxonomy (NCBI): domain Eukaryota; kingdom Metazoa; phylum Arthropoda; class Insecta; order Hemiptera; family Delphacidae; genus Nilaparvata; species Nilaparvata lugens. The sequence continues at coordinate 69,654,471 of NC_052504.1, read as the reverse complement.
TTCAGAAAATATCTGGTGCTATTCCTCTAATATTTGACTCTTCAACTCATCTTAAGTTTGAATCTTCTATCAAGTATCTCAGTATACCACCTGAGCAATTGGAGGTATATTCTACTAGAGCCATTAGTGCTAATTTACATTCATTGAAAAACAATTGCTGCATTTCAAACTTTGATGAGAGACCAACTGTTGATGAACTCATGAACAACGAGATTTTTGTTGAATCTGATGAATTCAGCTTAACTCCATCCGTTCTGCCTTTGATTGAATTTAAGAAAATGGAGGACATTGGTGATGTTGAATCATTAGAATGGAACTTCTAGTGAAGCATTTCGATTTACATTATTTATCGTCACGCTGTTTTAAAATTCAATTGTTGGTTAAAAAACAAACTAATTTTTCACCATCATATATCTGGGTTTTTATTTCTAAGAAGTAGTTTTTCTAATATTTATGAATAAATAAAATAAATACACTTGTGTTGTAGTATTGGTGATGTTGAGCAGGGTATCTATATTGAATAAATCTAATAGTTATCACAACCAATTACTTATCATTATTAAATATAAACTAGTTTTATTACACGTTAACCATATTAAATAGTGAATCAATAATTTAATTATTAATCGTTTTCAATTATGAGTTGTTTAATTTATTGTTGATTCTCTATTATTGTATAGTAATCTGTTAATCTGAATGTTATGTCAACGTGTTGGATTATTAAATCTTCTCTCCAATTCATTCACGTACAATTGATTTTGTTTTTTTCTGTTGCAGGTTTCTTTCTGGAATAATTTTTCCTATGTGCAAATGAATGTAATGTTATGTACAGAACTGAAACGAAAGTAACATACCAGTTGTAAGAATCCTATTTATGTAGACAATTCTTGTATATTATGTGTAATTGATGAATCCTGTCGAATAGTATTTTTTCTATGATATTGATCGAAATAAGTTTTAATTTAATTGTTTTATTTGTGATATGAACTGTTGTAAACTCTTTTAATATTTAACTGAATTGAAAATAAATTAATTCCAGTTAATAGTAGTATTATGTGGTTGGAATTCTTTCTTCTCTCACTGCCGACCTTACCTCTGGAATCCGATATCTTCAAGGAAACAATATGTGAAGAGCTGTATACTATGAAAAATAGCTATAGTCAACCGCACGAAGATAGTCCGATGGAAATTGAAACGGCTGAGTACCTCCTCAATTCCCGCAACCATAGACGTTGTCAATTCGTATTAAAAATTAACTCTCATTTATAATCAGTTGTGGACATCGTTGATCAACTCTTATTTGGCAACGTTGCAACCATCTGTTCCAATTTCCATTGATTTTTTTTGTGCGGTTGACTGCAATGCTCAGTTAATATACTTCCATATAGTTTATTACTTTTAAAACTTTTCAATTGATCCGACCTGAAAATTAGTGGTAGCCAATGAGGCTTTAAAATGTAATCTATTGGAAAAGTTTTGAATAATAATTATAAATTACATGTAAGACAAAATAATTGATTGGAGAGTAATCTAATTAATTGAATATGTATATTAATGTTGTAAAGTTCTCCATATATTAAAGAAACCCATTTTTATTTTTGTCATCACATGACTCACGTAACATTTTACAATGTTGGCTCCAAAACAATTTACAAACATAACATTGTTGGCTTGGGTTTAAAAAAAATATGAATTTTATTTTAGTGAGATACACAAAATATAGTGAGGGGACATGTCCCTCTTTCCTTGGCAGAATCTACGCCCGTGCTCAATGTTGTAATATTTATTCGTTTATTACAAGTTGGTATATTAATTTTATAAAAATTAAACTTTCATAAAAAGAGGTAATTCGGCTTTGTAATTTAAGATCAAAATTAGATTTATTTATTGCAATTCGTTGAAGCTTCCGGATTTCGGCCAATAATCTGACTCATGATATACACTCCTGAAGGACTAAGAAGAATGATTTTGGATGGATCTGATCATCTTCAAAAATACTATGATGATCCTTATACATAGTGATTTTTCTTATGACCCTTTTCAAATCTGTGGAATTCTTTCCCAATAGAGATAAATTTCGTAGTAAGCGATATATCGTTAAACGATTTCGATGAGAAATTGAAATTTATTCTTCCAAAAATACATAGATTACAAATGTTGTATTAAACCACCACTGAGTTTATACAGTGTGGGCCCGTTCATGTTCCATATGCATTTTTACTTTCCTTGCCCTACCATAGGTAAGGAAAGTATTGCTTTCCAAAAAAAATTAAGGTACCCTAATTTCATGTTTTCTATACGTTTCAAGGTCCCCTGAGTCCAAAAACATGATTTTTGGGTGTTGGTCTGTGTGTTTATGTGTGTGTGTGTATGTGTGTGTGTGTGTGTGTATGTCTGTGAACACGATAACTCCATTCCTAATTAACCGATTGACTTGAAATTTTAAACTTAAGGTCCTTATACCATGAGGATCCGACAATAAGAAATTCAATAAAATTCAATTCAAGATGGCGGAAAAAATGGCGGATAATTACTAAAAAACCATGTTTTTCACGTTTTTCTCGAAAACGGCTTTAACGATTTTCTTCAAATTCATACCATGGATAGATATTCATAAGCACTATCAACTGGCATGAGTCTCATTTCTGGGAAAATTTCAGGAGCTCCGTAATATTCTTGAGAAAAATGGCGGATAATGACTAAAAATACATGTTTTCACGTTTTTCTCGAAAACGGCTCTAACGATTTTCTTCAAATTCATACCATGGATAGATATTCATAAGCACTATCAACTGGCATGAGTTTTTTCTGGGAAAATTGCAGGAGCTCCGTAATATTATTGAGAAAAATGGCGGATAATTACTAAAAAACCATGTTTTTACGATTTTCTCAAAAATAACTTGACCGATTTTTTTCAAATTCATACCCTGTATAGTTATTTATCAGCTCTATCAACTGGCATGAGTCTCCTTTCTGGGAAACCAATGGGGGGTCCACCCCATCCTTGGGAAATGGACTTAGTAACCTCCTTCTCGTGCATGAGGTAGGTAGGAAGCGCAGTTCATAAAAAGAACACATAGTCGAGATATTTCATCTGTAGAACAGCTGTTTTGACGAATTTAAAAAAAATGACGACTGAAAAAATCATCGAATTTCACAATTCACACAAAGAAAAAGTACTCTGAAAACAATTATAATTATATACACATAACTTATACAGAAGTCTTATACAATCGTAGTTTCAAATATGAGCAAGGAAAGTTGTGTGAGTGTACCACACCAGATTTTTTAATCTCTTGATCAGTATGGATACAATGTCAATGAAATATCCTATTATATTAAGCGAGCAATTTCTGTATATCTGTTTATATTTTTATACCTGGTTATTTTTATATCTGGTTATTTATGTTCCACGGATCTTGAAAACGGCTCTACGATTTTCATGAAATTTGGAACATAGTAGGTTTAGGATATAAAAATTCGATTGCACTAGGTCTCATCCTTGGGAAAACTCGCTGAACGACATTAAACGGATAATTAATTCATCCTTGGCTGAAACAGCTGAGACTTTCGTCGTCTGTGGATAATAAAAAGTGTGCGAGTGATTCTGTGGAAAATAAAAATATCGCATCCCCGAAAATCATAAGCTGACGTATAGCCAGCTGTAAATATAAACACGATCATTTTAGACAATTATTGTGTTCTGTTTATCATTAAATAAAAATAACGAGCGAAGCTCGGTGCCCCGATATTTTTTATTAAACAAAAATAAAACAGCAGAGCTCTGCATGAATAGAAACGTAAATAATAAACTATACAATGCCTTCAATATGAATAGTAAATATGATCAGATCTTGAACTACAAACTATGTATTCGATTTATTGGAATGAAATATGTGTAGGCTACTTTCGATACATTTGGCAAACAATATTGAGTCCTATATACAGGTGTCCACAAAAGGTGAAACAGTCGAAGACTATAGATTCTAACGAGCTGGTGACTGACGAGCCGAGCATCCACATTTTTATATCTCACTCTCGTCAACGTCAACCATTGCTTGTTGCTTGTTGGCGTTCAGGGACTTAGCAGGAGTGTGGCCGAGCCTCGTTCTATTGCCTCGCGATCATCTACTATGCCATAGCCACCTTAATACGTATTGTATTAAGCTGCGTACACATATTCGTGCTTCCAACCCGCACCGAGCACGCTCCTCCCTCGTACCACCATCGAACCACAGTCGCACCGCCCACGCACCCATCATGAACGTTACGGAAGATGTTAGATCTTCTCGCGTTCCCCGGTCGAACCACTGTTGCTCGCCGGTCGATCATCAATCGCTCTGCTGGAGTGACGTTCGGTTGCGGAGCAGAGCGACAGTCTGTACGCACCTTTAGAGGTGGCTATGACTATGTATGCCCATGCCATAGTGGATGATGCGGGGCAATAGAACGAGTAACACCTGGTAACGATGGCTACTATAATAGCCACCTCTAATACGTATTAGAGGTGACTATGCTACTATGCCACCGCACAAAGAAGGATTCTTCCTTCTCTATTGCAACCGCCCGTCTTCGCTTGCCTCCGCTCCGATTTTTGTGGAGCCCAGACGAGTGAAGGCGATTGGTTCCTTACCACTGAACACTGATTCTGATGGGACGCTTGTCTTCTTATGGGTAAAATGTGGAAGGCAAGACCAATGGGAGCCTTCCGTTTTGGCCACCTGGCCGGACCCAGACACTTCATTCATTTATTTATTTGTCAATATAATCACAAACAAGACAATTCACCCAAAGTAAGAATACATAAAAAAAATTAAAACATATGAAGATAACAAAAAGACATAATTGGCTAGCGACTAGTCAGAAGTGTGGCCTAATGATGTCCATGCTATCTATAATGACAGCATTTGATATACATTGCTGTTGCTATCCTTCTTTACAATTTGAAAAATAAGAAAGAGAGAATGATATCATTTTCTACGTTTGCAATATTGCCTGCTTCTTGATTATCAACCAAATATTTTATCTATTTTATAAAAAAATCATTATATAATGATCGGAAAATATTCTCTCAACAAATAAAATATAATTTATTATTTTCAACAAAAATTCACAGTTAATATTAAATCAGATAAACTCTTATAGTAGGTAATGGTAAAGCAACCATTGCTAAATAATCAAAGCATAAGAAAATTTCGAATGATAATGAAGATATTACCATTTAAAATTAAAAACCCATCCTGTATTTGCTGTATTTGCTTATCATTCCACAAAGCAGGTAGTACTAGTATTTTTTATCTCGGCAACGATGCCAAATCTGTTTTTGACAATGTAGAAATATAATTAATAAAGACAGATAATCGGCAACGCTGTTCTCCTATCTTTATCCACGGTCATTATAACGTGGATCTCACTATAGGCCTATAGTGAGGTCCACATTATAATGACATAATTATTTTATTAGCAATGGCATTGCTATCCTTCTCTATCATTCAACAAAGTGGATAACGCTTTCTCTTTCTCGCTTTGCTCTGTTGTCAGATCGTCTTTTAACAATGTAGAACTAATAATTAATTAAAATATTTTATCTTATTTATAAAAATTATCATGAAATTATTGAAAAATATAATTTCTTGCTTTATAAAACATAATTGATTATTTTAAACGAGAATTGACTAGACAGTAGGGATCGGCAACGATGTTTTCCTATCTTTCTTCATTATAAACGTGAACCTCACTATATGGGACCGCGGGATTAGAAATATCTGGAACTCAAAATATCCATGTTGAATAATGTCCCATGCTTAAAAACTGTTGCTAGGTGGAAATCGGAATATTTGTCAGCCAGCGGAATTGGAAATATCCGGAACTCGAAACCCTTCCTTCCACTCATGCTCAAGTAACCGTTTTCACAAGCAACGGAACTGATTCGATGAAACCGATAACTGGGCATGCGTACTACAAAAATGTGTTTGGCGTACATCTCCTTGTCATCATGTTGCCTTTTTAATAATTTAAATTATTTTGATCATTGTTTTAAGGTTAGGAAACGTGAGGACTGAGGATAAGAATTCAATGTTATGAGTTGTACTGTTTGGCATTCTAATGTTATTTCATAGTTATTGATGCTTTTAGATTTATTTATTAGCTTCTTCTAGTTAATATTTACTCTAATAATATAGTTAGTAGTAAATTAGGGTAATAAAAATGCCTGTAGACTCGAGACGTTTGCAAGGACCTGAAACCACATTTCCCTATCATTTATACGTCAATAAGCAACCTTTAACTCATGCTCAATGGCTAAAACAAGTTGTTAAATCCAACGGAAAGAGAACGGATGGCAGGAAACATGATGAAATTCGTAAAATATGTAAGTACCGGTATGCTTTTTTTTTAACTAATTCAAAAGTTCAGCATAGCCTATGAGAATAACATTTGTGAGTGTGAGACGCACCTCCCGGGTGCCGGGTAGCATCAGAAACGAGACTGATAGGGTAAGGTTTATAGGTAATAGAGTTAAAAACTTGAAGTTTTGAAGAATTTTATTGGGTAAAATAAAGCTGCGTTTACTCTGAAGTTATCAACAAAATGTTTATTTCTCCGTCCTAATAGATTCTATTAGATAAACATAACTTATCAAACACTAGATGAACATAATTATGTGGGCTGCACTTTAGTATATTTGCCGCGGAATCTAGCATTGAGACCTACATAGATCGATAGAGGAGATCAAGACGAGATCAACCATGTATAACATTCTTGTCGATTTCCAAGGATTAGCTGAAAAAAACATGGCTGAAAGTTCAAAATTTTTATATCAATTTTTATTTTTTATAATTTTTTAATGGCTACAATATGTTTTAAACTAGTGCAATCTTATGTAAAATTTGACGAGTGAAACTAAATGAAACTAAATTTCAGGTTCGTAACTTCAGTAGTTTTTGAGATATTGCAAAAAATGTGCGAAAATGTGCAAATTTTTGGTTTAAAAGAGGTGAACCTGTTTTCATGGTGATTGATAGGTATTTTAAACTATTGGTTTAAGTAGAATGTTGAATTCTAAAGGAAATGTTCAGTCACTTGATTGCCTAAACTCAAAATTGTTCAAGATATTTGGGCAAATGAAAATATTGCAACTTTATTTTTTGCTACCTAGGAAAAACTTAGATTTGGAAAAGCTTAGATGGGAAAAGCTTAGGTTAGGATGAGCGTGGATCAGGAAAATCTTGGTTAGGGGAAGCTTAGGTTAGGAGAAGCTAGGGTCAGGAAAAGCTTGGATTAGGGAAAACTTGGGTTAGTAAAAGCTTATATTCAGAAAAAAGCTTAGGTTGGGAAAAGCTTAGATTAGGAAAAGCTAAGGCTAGAAGAAGCTCAGGTTGGAAAAAAGCTAAGGTTGGGAAAAGCTTAGGTTAGGGGGAGCTTGGTCTGAGAAAAGCTTAGGTTAGGGAAAGCTTGGGCTAGTAAAACTTTGATTATAAAAAGCTGAGGTCAGGAAAAGCTTAGGTTAGAAAAAACTTAGATTAGGAAAAAGCTAAGGTTGGGAAAAGCTTAGGTTAGGGGGAGCTTGGTCTGAGAAAAGCTTAGGTTAGGGAAAGCTTGGGCTAGTAAAACTTTGATTATAAAAAGCTGAGGTCAGGAAAAGCTTAGGTTAGAAAAAACTTAGATTAGGAAAAAGCTAAGGTTAGGAAAAGCGTTGGTTAGGAAGAAAGTTAAGGTTAGTAAAAGCTTAGGTTAGGGGAAGCTGGGTCTGGGAAAAGTTAGGTTAGAAAAAGCTTGGGTTAGGAAAAGCTTAAATTTAAAAAAAAGGTTAGGTTAGGAAAAAGCCAGAGATGGGGAAAGCTTAGGTTGGGAAAAGCTTAGATAAGGAGAAAGCTAAGATTAGGAAAATCCTAGGTAAGAAAAAGCTCAGGTATGGAGAAGCTGGGTCTGGGAAAAGCTTAGGTTAGAGAGGGCTTGAGTTAGGAAAAGCTTAGTTTAGATGAGGCTGTGTCTGGGATAAAATTAGGTTGGGAAAAGGTTAGGTTGGGAAAAGTTTAAATTGGATAAAAGCTTAGGTTAGGAAAATATTAGGTTAGGTGAAGCTTAGATTAGGAGAAAGCTTAGATTAGGGAAAGCTTAGATTAGGAAAAGCTTGGATTATGAGAAGCTTTAATTAGGTAAAGCTTAGATTAGGGAAAGCTTAGGTTAGGAGAAACTAGGTTCAGGAAAAGCTTAGGTTAGGAAAAGCTTGGTTTAATTTAATTATTTTTGTAATCTTTTAAAGCGTCTGAATCGCATTGGAAGCTGAATAAAATGTGATCCACAACATCGGTCTGCACTATGCCTATGCATACATATTTAACTCCTCTAAAGCTAGAATACTACATTTTCTTGTATTTTTTCCCAAATATCTTAATAATTTATAAAAGTTTAAAAGTTTCTTACCTCAAATCTATTTTAATAAATTCCCTGCAAAAATCCCAATGAGATTAAGCCAATTTAGTAGTCACTAAAAGTAGTAAAAAAAGATTAAATATGAGAATTGAAGAGTATTGAGTGTGCAATTTTTTCATTTTCCCAAATATCTCGAACAATTTTGAGTTTAGGCTATCAAGTGACTGAACATTTTTCCTTTAGAATTTATGATTCTACTAGAGCCAATAGTTTAAAATACCTGTTAATCATCATAAAAACAAGTTAACCTCTTCTAAAGCAAAAATTTGCACGTTTCTGCACATTTTTTGCATTATCTCAAAAACTACTACAGTTACAAACCTGAAACTAGTTTCATTGGATTCCTCGTCAAATTTTACATAAGATTGCACCATTTTAAAACATATTGTAGCCATGAAAAAATTATAAAAAATAAAATTTGATATGAAAATTTTGTACTTTCGGCCATGTTTTTTCAGCTAATCCTTGGAAATCGACAACAATGTTAAACATGGTTGATGTCGTCTTGAGCTCCTCTATCGATCTATGTAGGCCTCAATGCTAGATTCCGCGGCTCATATACTGAAGTTCCCCATTATGTGTTTGTCAAGTTCCGTTCAATCTTATTGCATCTATAAGGACGAAAAATAAACATTTTGTTAATAACTTTGGTGTAAACGCTGATTTAATCCTCATATATTCTATTAAATTGAACGGAACTTGACAAATACATATGTTTATCATGTGTATGATAAACTATGTTCAATCTAATAGTTTGGTGTAAACGCTGATTTAATCCTCATAGATTCTATTAAATTGAACGGAACTTGACAAACACATATGTTTATCATGTGTATGATAAACTATGTTCAATCTAATAGAATAGTTTAAGTTATTAACATTTTGTTAATAACTCTGGTGTAAACGCTGCTTAAGGATACCATGCCTGTTATTGTTTATTTCTTGTTGTGTTCTTTTCTTTTGTTACGTTTATTTAAATAATTGGTTTTTATATAATTGACGCATTAATGTAGCCTACAATATTGTATGTCTTGAATAAAGAGATTGATTGATTGATAAATCACTTGTAGTTCAATGAAAGGTTATAGCTACTTTAGAGGCTATAGTTTTGTTTGATACACAATTATTGACCCACAGCTTCATATGAAATATTGTAATCAGTAGTATTTAATTTAAATATTAATAGAATGATATAGCCGAGTTTAGTAATTAATAATTAAAAATATTTATGGAATGGTCATATCAAAAATCCACCACCACCACGGGCGTAGAGTTCACTTTTGGAGGATTCCTTAATCCTCCGGCCTTTGTTTGAATTAAAAAATACTTTATTCACTCAACTTTAAGCTCTTTTAGGGTTAAAACCAAGTACACACTAGTAGACCTCAACACAGCTGATAGAACAACCGAAACATGCTGGAGCTCGGCTGAGACGTCTTGTCTCTAGATTCAATTGACGTTCATACTAAGAAATGTTGTTCTACATGTCTACTTTGCATGGAGTCTGCCTTTTCCGTTGGGAGGCCCTAGACCTGCTATTTATGGTCTTGCAACCAGCCCGTAGATGAGGATTGGTATATAGGCAACCTGATGTCTAGACCACAGTCTTGCCGAGTCTCTTGCCTCTATTAAACAATGGTTGGCGAGAGTGTGGATGCTCGGCTCTCTACTCGCTCGTCTCATCCACACTCTTTCGTTTGTCGTCATTTGTATGCACTCGGCATGAGACACGTCTCTGAAACTTGTCTCATAGTGTGCTCACTATAACAATCAGGCTTTATATTTCTCCAACATCGGCATCAATAAATTTTCTATAGGATGGTCATGACCTTAAGAAGCATAGTTTTCTAGGATGAGAAAAAATAGTATATTTGAACCACCCCCATCACCTTAGCTCAGGGAGTAGGGATGGACACTTTTGATGTATTCATACCCTAAATACCTATTATAAACAAAGCTGCGGGGTTGAAAATTGTGTTCCAAATACTTCCCTTCATACCTTCTTTAGCAAGCTACCTTTGAAATGATCAACGCTCAACAGCCTCACCATTTATTAGTGCATTTACTTGAATTGATTAACATTTCCAATTCGTTTGAGTTTGCAATATAACTGATATCGTTTCCTAATCATGTTCTATCTCACTATTTCCACAGTTTTGAAAACATCCGTTATGAGTCAAGCCAAAGGTTCAGCCTATATAGAAGTTGGCAATACAAAGGTTATTTGCTCAGCATTTGATCCTCGTGAAATACCCAACAACAATAAATTCAGTCTGAATGGCGAGTTATTTTGTGAATTCAAATTTGCCAACTTCTCACAGAAGAAACGAAGAGGATTTATACGTGATGCTGAGGAAAAGGATCTCAGCGTCTGTTTGAAACGCGCCCTGGAGCCTGCTGTATGTAGGGTAAGTTGACAATAATTAATTAAAATTTCATAAATTAGGTACCTAATGTCCGAAAATTGTGTAAATAAAAACCTTGCTATTCCATCTTTCAACATTTGATTCAAATAATGTGAACAATAAAAATTGATTTGATTGATTTTCCATTATTTTTTACTATCACCATTCTTAATAGGTTTGTTGTGTGGATGTTTGGTAAGCTGGTAAGGAATTTGCATATTTTTTTTTCATTTTGTGGTTTTATCCAAAAATTTCCAATGTCGTGATCAAGGCCAGGTTTTTCTGGATCGATCGTGTCAAGTAATTAAAAACAATATTCATAAACTGTAGGCAGTATCACAGTCCAGCAAAGCTCTCACTAAAGACATCCTCCAACTGGTAGAAGCTCCTTCCAATGAGCCACCGCGACAATGAGTTCCTGAATACATTTACAGGGCGCGCCCTAACTGAGTCTGGCAGGCAGTTAAACATTCGCACAGCCAACACTGGGAAACTATCCTTCACTCTTGACAGGCGACAGTGCGGCACATCCAAGTTGACCCTCCCTCGAGTTCCTGTAAATGCACTTCCTCTCTTCTGGTGAATGTGTAGATGTTTTTCCTGAGCGATGACAGTATGTAGAGGTCATAATTATACTGTATGGATACCCAAACGCTGGAATATGGGCTGGCAGTGTGCATCATACTCACTACATGTCATTATACGGAGTGCCTTCTTCTGGAGCAGGAGTTTGTTACTGAAAAGTTCCTTCATAAAAAAGTAATAAATCCATCGGATATATATTGCAAGAACCAACACCAATTTATGTAGTGACTGGACTAAAACGTACATGCATAACATGAAATGTTATTGTGTACTTGAATGTTTTATTTATTAAATTATATTCACTTTATATTATACAGTATTATAATTTATTTACGTTGATACTAAGAAATTGTTCTACATGTCTACTTTGCATGGAGTCTGCCTTTTCCGTTGGGAGGCCCTAGACCTGCTATTTATGGTCTTGCAACCAGCCGTAGATGAGGATGGTATATAGCAACCTGATGTCTAGACCACAGTCTTGCCGAGTCTCTTGCTCTTGCCTCTATTAAACAATGGTTGGCGAGAGTGTGGATGCTCGGCTCTCTACTCGCTCGTCTCATCCACACTCTTTCGTTTGTCGTCATTTGTATGCACTCGGCATGAGACACGTCTCTGAAACTTGTCTCATAGTGTGCTCACTATAACAATCAGGCTTTATATTTCTCCAACATCGGCATCAATAAATTTTCTATAGGATGGTCATGACCTTAAGAAGCATAGTTTTCTAGGATGAGAAAAAATAGTATATTTGAACCACCCCCATCACCTTAGCTCAGGGAGTAGGGATGGACACTTTTGATGTATTCATACCCTAAATACCTATTATAAACAAAGCTGCGGGGTTGAAAATTGTGTTCCAAATACTTCCCTTCATACCTTCTTTAGCAAGCTACCTTTGAAATGATCAACGCTCAACAGCCTCACCATTTATTAGTGCATTTACTTGAATTGATTAACATTTCCAATTCGTTTGAGTTTGCAATATAACTGATATCGTTTTCTAATCATGTTCTATCTCACTATTTCCACAGTTTTGAAAACATCCGTTATGAGTCAAGCCAAAGGTTCAGCCTATATAGAAGTTGGCAATACAAAGGTTATTTGCTCAGCATTTGATCCTCGTGAAATACCCAACAACAATAAATTCAGTCTGAATGGCGAGTTATTTTGTGAATTCAAATTTGCCAACTTCTCACAGAAGAAACGAAGAGGATTTATACGTGATGCTGAGGAAAAGGATCTCAGCGTCTGTTTGAAACGCGCCCTGGAGCCTGCTGTATGTAGGGTAAGTTGAGAATAATTAATTAAATTTCATAAATTAGGTACCTAATGTTCGAAAATTGTGTAAATAAAAACCTTGCTATTCCATCTTTCAACATTTGATTCAAATAATGTGAACAATAAAAATTGATTTGATTGATTTTCCATTATTTTTTACTATCACCATTCTTAATAGGTTTGTTGTGTGGATGTTTGGTAAGCTGGTAAGGAATTTGCATATTTTTTTTTCATTTTGTGGTTTTATCCAAAAATTTCCAATGTCGTGATCAAGGCCAGGTTTTTCTGGATCGATCGTGTCAAGTAATTAAAAACAATATTCATAAACTGTAGGCAGTATCACAGTCCAGCAAAGCTCTGACTAAAGACATCCTCCAACTGGTAGAAGCTCCTTCCAATGAGCTACCGCGACAATGAGTTCCTGAATACATTTACAGGGCGCGCCCTAACTGAGTCTGGCAGGCAGTTAAACATTCGCACAGCCAACACTGGGAAACTATCCTTCACTCTTGACAGGCGACAGTGCGGCACATCCAAGTTGACCCTCCCTCGAGTTCCTGTAAATGCACTTCCTCTCTTCTGGTGAATGTGTAGATGTTTTTCCTGAGCGATGACAGTATGTAGAGGTCATAATTGGATACCCAAACGCTGGAATATGGGCTGGCAGTGTGCATCATACTCACTACATGTCATTATACGGAGTGCCTTCTTCTGGAGCAAGAGTATGTTACTCAAAAGTTACCAAAAAGTAATAAATCCATCGGATATATATTGCAAGAACCAACACCAATTTATGTAGTGACTGGACTAAAACGTACATGCATAACATGAAATGTTATTGTGTACTTGAATGTTTTATTTATTAAATTATATTCACTTTATATTATACAGTATTATAATTTATTTACGTTGATATATTAGATCACTTCTTTTCATGGAATACAGTTTCTTAGTGTTAAGCAGATACACATTAATAACAAATCAAGCTCGACAATAATGTTGTATGTGTTTCAGCATGAATTTCCCAACTTCCAAGTGGACGTGTATGCTCTGGTTCTGGAGGATGACGGTGGAGCTCTGGCCGCTGCAATCACCTGCGCCAGCCTTGCTCTGGCTGATGCCAGCATACCCATGTATGACCTAGTCACTGCTTTAACATTGGTTAGTAGATAAATAATTGTAGTTTTGAACTAGTCAATCTAGAGTAGATTTATGCACAAATTATGTGTTTAAACACATAAAATGTGATTGTGGTCGATATTCCAAATTTATACTTTTGTATAATTAGACTATCCTTCTATTCAATCACCTACACTCGTATGGAAGGGAAAGAAAATGCTTTTCAGCCAGGAATAATCTGTGCTAGTTGTTCTATAATAATTATATTATATAGGCATGCTCTATAATTTTATAGTTATCAGGTCTCAAGTTTGAATTGCTTTTATGTTTAATGGTTGCAGGGTGTTCATGGTGACTACAAGTTTCTGGACCCAACTTCAGAAGAAGAGCGCTTATGCTGTCATGAACCACCTGGACCCAACAAAAATCCGTTTGTTGCTGTGTGCGTTTGCTTGAAAAAGCCAAGTACAACTGTTTGACTCATACACTAAACACTATTTTATCTACAACCATTCGAATACAGCAGTTGAAGTGTTTTATTGTCGATTGCTATAGGTTAGAACAAAGACGTTTTGATAATATGCTAGAAAGGTCATAATAACAGCACATGGTAAATATTTCATCGATGAATTTTGTCAGATAAAAATACAATATGAAGGAATGAATAAACAGGCATCAACCCAAAGCTTATATTACAAAATTGAGGTTATGTTCAAACTCACAGCACAGACTATCATTGAAAAAAGCAAGCGAATAATATTAACAACCCTATTGAAAGCTGACTTCATTAAGCCGCGTCCAGACTTTGGCGATCGACAAAGTCGATCAACATGTTCAATATTTGGATGTGGACTAGTAAATGTAGACTAGTCGAGCGGCACACGCCGGCGTAAGTCAATTTAAATTCAAGTTAATGAATAAATGAGTGACTCGGAAGACGCGCTGAAGTGGCGGCTGCTGCAATTATCATTGCAGTTGCAGGGAGTCAGCATGATCGCCGTCGTCGCCGCCCAAGGAGGTTTTGGGTAAGACCCAGCATAGTACTGAAGTATAGTAGTGAAGAATTTATGAAGGATTAATTGCATAATGATGTTGATGATTTGAACTTGGATTACATATGTGACGTAGGCTTTCAGAACTTTTTTCAGAATGAAAATATATTAAGTAAAATTGCACCAGTAATCATCAAACAAGACACAAAATTCATACCAGTTATTCCAGTGAGCCAGCGCCTTGCAGTAAATCTGCGTTTTTTGGCAACAGGAGATTTTTACGTATGATTGGGCCACCTCTTTAAAATTACAAAGCAGCAATATTAATATAATTGACCGAGCGAAGTGAGGTCTAAGATTCAAGTCGACGACGGTTTGGCATTTCTCTTAATGTTTAAATGTTATATGTTCTTATGTTGCGCATTTACGGCGAAACGCGGTAATAGATTTTCATGAAATTTGACAGGTATGTTCCTTTTTAAATTGCGCGTCGACGTATATACAAGGTTTTTTTTTGAAATTTTGCATTTCAAGGATAATATAAAAGGAAAAAGGAGCCTCCTTCATACGCCAATATTACCGTAAAAATCAGACTATAGAATTATTAATCATAAATCAGCTGACTAGTGGACTACAATACTACCCGTTCAAAAACATCGAACATCTTGAAAATGTATCTTTCCATCAACGTTGTAGACAGTTGCAGCCAGACCTGATAACAGCGCTCACACTCACATTCCGGGACGACATGTCACGGTACGATAGGACAGAAAGCTCTATGTTCATTTAGGATTTTTTCTAGACATTTTAAATTGATAAATTATTTATTAATTTTTGAGAAAACATAACAACAGGTCAATCTAACTTACTGAGCGCGAGGTCTACTGTTCACAGAACTACTAGTAATATAAACTTAAAATAATTTTCAATAAAATAAATATTGAAAGAACAGTGTGAATGTTGTGCAACCTCGTTCAACACGTCCACACTACTGATTTCGATTAGACTTCTCGATCCGAACCGACTTGATTCGGGTTGAATTCGGTTCGGGCCGACATGATTCGACAAAGCCGGGCGACATGTCCACACTTGTTCAACAGTGTCGATCGACCCTGTAGATCCACCTCATTCGGCATAGTGTGGACGCGGCTTTAGAGATCACTCATTCAACTTTTATTCTTAAAAATGAATGAGTCATAGTTCAGTACTGAGAAACGCTCTTGATTTTAATTATAATATGAATACAATGAAGTCTGACACGCTTAGTCACTTGAATAAATCTTCTTTTTTGTAACAGGAAGGAATACCTAGACTTTTATGTCACTATTTATTTTATCTTATGCATTTTCTTATGTATTAATTTATCAAATAATGTCTAAAGTGAACATTTTCGTTTCAGATAACGCAATTAAAGCAAATTGGTGTGATGGATTGTGAATTCGTCATCGAAGAATCGATTTCAGTGAGCAGCCATTGTTCTCAAACCCATAAGCTATCCCAGCAATGTCTTGCCCAAGTGGTTTTGAAAACGACCAAAGAGAAGAAACGACTTCTGGAGTTGGGCGAAACATTCAAAAAGATGGATGTCGGGTCGGTAAATAATGCAAACTGATATTTCATCTCAAATAGTTCTCCAACCAGTCATATTATTGTACCTATTCCAAATGAGAATTATTTCAGATTATTAAATGATATTCTCAAACCAATGATGTTTGGAATACTCACTATTGTATATGCCAAGGTCTTATTCACACAGTAATAAATTAGTATAACGCATTGAGAGAATATTGATGATAACTTTTTATAAATGTCTAGTTTTTAGAGAATTTAAAGAAAATAGTAAAGTCAATATTCTATATTAAAAATTAAAAAAGGAAACATTCTATCTACATATACAAATGTGAGCATGGTACGTGAAGGGTATTATTTTTATAAATAAATATCCATTTTCACTCTATTTGAACGTTTTATTTATTCTACAGCCTCCATCGCAGAAATATTTGGGTTAATGAGATCAAGTTCAATGAGAATCACCCGTTTGCTTCCTAAAGTTTGGTATTCCCTATTAGAAATAGCATGAAGAAATAGAGCCAAAACCTAATGGTGACCATACTTTACACCTAGGTTTACAGGCCGATGTGACCCATGGCCTCCTTTACTAAGCCTCTCCATACAATTAGATCATCTGCCTGCATCTTCCAATTACGCACCCCCAGGATCCGCAAATCTTTCTCTACGTCATCAATCCACATATTCCTCGGTCGTCTACCCTTCCTACGTCTGTTGATAAATTTTCTCGCCACAGACGTTTGGATATTCTGTCCACATGCATTCTAGACAAGTGCCCAATCCACTGTACTCTACCTGATTTGATGAATCTTACAATATCTTCACCACGCAAGGAGTCATTAATCTCACAGCTCCTTCTTACTTTCCAAACTACATTTCATATGTATCAATCAGCTTATTGTTGTCATGTCATAATGACTCTTCTCTCTTCAAGGCAACATTCAAAGCACATGAATAATTGTTCTGATCTGAGCATATGTATGTTGATTCGTTATGCGGTATGGAAAAAGAACAAATCCGCATACTTTCAATGCTCTTTTGGTGGAGTTTTTGCGAGAAACGACTTCAAAATATTTTGAATCTCAACTTTATATTTATCATTTCTCATAAATGGCTAGGTTTCTGAGAGAAGAAGAGTTTTCATAATTTCAAGGCTTGCATTGGAATTCAATATTTTCCCACCAATATGCTAGCGCTAATTCTCATCAGTTCAGTTACATTGAATATAATATCATAAGAGTGAGAGAAGCGCATGATTCTTATTTTATAACAAAAATTGTTTAAATACAGTCGCATGCGTTACATACTCTTTAATGACAAAGGATTAATAAACAAGTAAATGATATAGGTACATTTTTGGTAAAGGAAACCCATATATGGGAAGTTAAAGGCATCATTAATACAACTCTGAAGATGACATTTATTATTCATTTCAAACAACTATCATTAACTCAGGCTATATTGAAATAATTATTATTATTGACAGTAGTTATATATTACAAAATGTAGCTTAGTATTACAAAATTAATAATACATAATAATTTATAGAAGCATTTAATATCCAATTATTTAATGCTACTGTAATATTGTATCAGGCATATTTCTTCCCATTAGATCACTGATGTAGGGAATAAAATGGATATACAACTGAATCACTATTAAATGCGTAGTAAATGCTTGGATATTGACGAATATCAAAAGTTGGATGATAGGCTGAACAATTATTCAGTCCATAGATATTGATAATTCTATAAAATCCTGTATGGATACATAATCGATTAGATAAAATTATCATTTTCATATCAATCATGTTGTCTTAGTAATACAAATTTTGAATCTCCGACCAATTTCTGGTAGGACTATAATATCAAGTTAATACGTCTGACTTACTCATCAGAATCTGTAGTTAAACACCAAGTCTTAATCAAGGACTACCATATACAAACAGATTCAAGGCTAGGATCACGTCAAAATACATTAGAAATGGTAATTTTCGATGTTATCAGAAATCTTGTCAATGTGCAATTTCATGGCCGCTGAATGTTACAATCATTGATGTTGATTGATGAGCCCGAGTAATACATCTTGCATACTGCTGCATTGTTGTCGAATCTCATTTCCGGAACTTTGAATTCGGGATTGATGGATACCTGTTTGGAAAATTAAAAACATAAGAAAATTAGTCTTTTTTAGGTGAAATTAGAGACTATTAACCTAAAAATTACTTGCCTCAATTATAATAAAATCAATATAATTATTTTTCACCTCCAACAAAATCTTGAAACTCGTATACTCTAACAACTGAAACAGTAGAAATTATATTATTCAATTATACTTATACTGTATTGATTACAATATTGTAGAGATATGTCATACCTATATATCCATGAATAAATATAATTATCAGCCTATATATTTTAATGTGAAATAGATTTATACAGTAATGTTATGCAAGATTTACGACGATCTAAATTTCAGTACATGAAAAGTTGATAAACAATCATACTCCACTGAAGTTGATACAGTAAAGGCATTCCTAAAATCTATTTTCCATTGATATATCATGCATATCTTTAAAATACTACAATAAATACGATATACCTGAATAATACAATACCAAGTAATATAATAAGACCCAAATTAGTCATCCATACACTGAAATGCGATTTTCAAGTCTAGTACTGTACCTAATTTGATATATTATTATAATCATTCAGAGAATGGCCACTTTGTCAGTTTTTTGTTCAGTAGATATAGGCCTGCAGGATATTGATTACTGAAAATAATAATTAATCTCTTAATGAGTATTCTATCAATCCTTTTAGTGATATAGGCTATATAATTTAATGCTGTAAAAAAGTCGTATTAAATATTATAGAACGTACAGAATTATAATCAGTAAGCAAAAGGTAACTGAGAACCTGAGGTATCTGATCAGGTCTTGTTAGGATACCTATGTTTTCTTTAAATCAGTTATAGCTTTGATGTGCATCATGATTTAGCGAGTGAACATATATACCGCGTTTTTTGAATTATGTAAATAATAAAACGTTAAGTGCTAACCACCATTTTCTCAAAGCTTTCATTTGAGTGCGCTTAAGTAGTCCAGCTTCTTGATATATGGTAGCCTATCCTACAACCTGTCGGTTTAATACGATAAAGAAAACGGACTTTTAAAGAAACTTTCCATTCCACTATGGACATTCATTAAACAATGTAGGCCTAGAATAAGTAAGTAGTCACCTTGAATGTATAGTAACCAGGCTTCAGCTCGGTGATGTCGACCCACTGGCAGTCGATGTTGTATCGATACACATCGGAGCAGTTGACCGATATGCCTTGGTCGCCGTAGTTGGCGCATGCGTAGTTGGGCCTGACGCCCGGCATGCATTGGTTGTCCTCCAGGCAGAAGGAGGCCTTATGTCCGTCGGCCACCCGGCGTCCATATCTGTCCAGTATGTCGAATGTCGCAAACACCTCCATACTGTGGTAGTGCCTGATCAACAATAATATACATATAAATATTATTCATGTGTAATTTACATAATTAAAGCATTGAAGTTAGTTGTCCAAGAAGGTGTTAAATACTTATACTATCATATTTCATACATTGATAGTATAGTATATTATAGTATACTCTACAATTGAGTGGAGATATACTTCATAGGTACTTTAAAGGTAGGTACTTTATCATAAAGGAAAGAGTCGTCGTCCCATGTACGGGATAGGAAAACAAGAATAACGCATCATCACGTCAGAACTAGGCTCTAAAAAAGTTTTTTAGAGAAAGCAATGGTTGAGGTTGAATATGTAGATATTATCGAAATAGGACTTTCTGACCATTGTGCTCAAGTTGTGAATTATTCATTGAAGAACACCGATAGAAGTGATGGATATCTCTTCTCATCAAGAATATTTTCAGAGGATGAAACAAAAATTCTACAAACGCCTTATTGAATTAGACTGGTCAACGGTGATTAATAATTAAGATTGTGTTGATGCAAAATTCAATCATTTCTTGAGTATGTATTGTACAGCATTCAGTGAATCGTTCCCAATTGTTTATCGGAAGAAGAAAAATGAAAAAAAAATAAAATTAAATTAAATGGACATCACCGCTACTAGAATATGCCTGTGAAGCTAAAAGAGACCTTCTACTACTTGCGAGAAAATTTCCAACTGAAATAACACATAGGGATAGACTGAAGGACTTATCACGAGTGATAGAACATTCAATTAATTCATCAGAGCAAGCTTATGCAGAGAGAATGCTTGAGTCATCTGAGAATAAATCTAAACTAATTTGGAAACAAATAAAAATGGAGACAGTCACAAATACCGTGAAAACAAAGTATCCGAAAGCTATTAACGGAGTTCAAATCGATTCAATTGTTGACATACCAGATATGATAAATGAGTACTTTATAAATGCTACCAATGAAATTCCTCAATCTAACGTATCTTCCAAGTCCTTACTGTTAAATGTTAAGTATGTAGGCGCCACATTGGAGAGATTCCCTGAATTCACAGAGGACGAGGTTTCTTCAACTATGAACAATATTAAAAGCAAAATTTCGAATGGAATGGATGATATTCCAAGCTGTATATTAAAGGAGTGTTTTGATCCAATAAGAAGTGTAATAACGAAGCTTATCAATCTATCGTTCAGCTCAGGAACATTTCCCTGTCAATTGAAAGTGGGCAAAGTTATTCCCATCCATAAAAAAGGATCCACTACAGAAGTGAGTAATTTTCGACCAATATCAGTCACGAGCTCATTTGCCAAGTTGCATGAGAAATTGGCTATAACTACCATTTTAAAACACCTTGAAGCTAACAGAATTCTCTCCTCAAGCCAGTTCGGGTTTCGACGTGGAAAGTCGACTATTGATGCCATTAATAACTTATTATGCGGAATATACAAGTCACTGGATGCTGAGAAAAGGCTTTGGGGTTCTTTATCGATTTACAACTGGCTTTTGATATAATAGTATTGATCATGTTATTTTGTAGAAAAGATGCAGCATTATGGATTTAAAGGCTCAGCATTAGAATGGTTGAAATCATTTACCACTGTTAGAGTGCAGGTTGTAGAAATTGAGGACAGAAAACAAAAAGTAGTGAATCATAAATACAGGTCGAAAATTTGCCAGTTAAAAAGGGGAGTACCACAGGGAACAGTCCCCGGTCCGATATTGTTCTCATTGTATATAAATGACTTACCAAGTAATGTTCCTCTTGCCAGTAGCGTTCTATTTGCAGATGATGCGAACTTTCTTATTGTTGAGAATGATCTGCAGCAATTGCTGAGGCAGGGAGAGCGTGTCACAAAAAGCATAGAGAATTGGTGTAAGGCAAATAAACTGAAAGTCAATGTCGAAAAAATCTGTTTTATGGATTTTTCTATTAGTAATTCCAACCGCCCAGAATTCTCTAATTTACTAAATTTCAAGTTGGATTCAAAACAAATCAAATCTACAGGTGCTTGTGGTTTTCTAGGAATCGAGTTTGACTTTGGATTGAGGTGGAATTAGCACGTGGTTGAGGTCGTGAAGCGACTTAGTAGGGCAACATTTGCGATATCAAGATTAACGACGAGTCTGAACGAGAAAGTAGTATTCTCGGCTTATTATGGTTACTTTCAACCGCTACTGACCTACGGCTTGATCTTGTGGGGCTCATCAACTGGAATTGTCAGAGTGTTCAAGGCACAGAAGCGAGTGGTGAGGATGATGCTGGGGAAACCTCCTAGAACCCCTTGCAGGCTACTGTTACAAAGTGCTACAATTCTGACGCTTCCCTGTCTATACATACTCGAGGCTGCACTACATGGACTCAAACATAGAGCTTCCTGGGCTAGAGGATCAGATATACACGGGTACAACACGAGGTCTAGGAATGCTCTAAGACTAGATGCACATTGAACGTCTTTTTTCCAAGGTAGTCCTGATCACATGAGCAGGAAAATATTGAACTCTCTCCCACCTGTTATATCTGAGATTGACTCTGAAGTTTTGTTGAAGATTAAGTTGAAGAATTGGCTGATCGAAAAATCCTTTTACAGTATAATATAACTTTTTGAATTGAGAGATTTTTAAAATGATGTGATTCTTGTCAACTTGTCAACTTGTCATCGAATTGAATTATTTTTTGTTATTTAAATATCTTAATATTTTTTACAATGTAATTTAACAATGTGACTATGTATTTGACTTTTGTCAATATTGTATAATAATACACAACTTCAATCGCTTAGTAAATTTACTTAATGTACAATAGTACAATGCATGACATCAATAAAAATTGAAATTAAAATTGAAACTACTGAACTGATTAACTGAAATTTTGTATAAAGATCCAGATTTTACCGATGATGTACATAAGCAGATTTTTATTGCTATTAACCAGTTAATTCTAATTGTATAATTAAAACAAATTTATTCTAAGTTTACGTAACTGTAAAAGCCCAACCAAACAGGCCTTACTTCAAATTACTCTGTAGTTTTGTTAGTAGCGCGCGAGTTCATGAATCAAAGGTTGCAGGTTCAAGACCTATCAAACTCATTTTTTGCTGGCAATTTTCAACTCTTCTAAAGATTATCCATGTAATTTTGAACAAAATAATAAATAATTATTCTAATTTTTTATGTTTCCTGGACATAAGGAGAACACATTTTACAACACCAAATTTTCCCCAGAGCAAAGCACGGGTTATCTGCTAGTATTTGATAATTACTTGCAAATTACGGCCCGTAGGCGCCATCTCGGTTTGAACAAAGATAGATCAGCTGCTGGTTTAGACCGTGAATGGAACTTATTGCAATAAACGCTACCATACCTTCATAATATTATACATAATTTTTATGGGCGCTCAAAGCTGAATAGTACATTCGTCGAGTTCAAAGCCAAATTTTGAACAGTTTGAACGCCCATAAAAATGTCAAAAGCGTCAAATAAAAAAACTTATTATATGAAGCTTATTGGTAATTTCTTCCTCTTTCCAACCATATTCTAGAATTGAATGTTGACTGATAGATTTCTAGTTATTGACGTTTTTCAAAAAAATCGAAAACCAAGGTCGATTTAAGAAAATTTTCCTATGGTCTTCGGCTGTTGCACATTTCGTGAGACACTCTCTATTAACTACTATCAAATTCATGAGAGAAACAGTTTTGGGTTGTTCCTGTTCATTCTCTCTCAATTATTATTATTGATTTGATCATGTGTATTTGTTAATAAATGCATGAATAGATAACTAAAAATTAATAAATAAAAACAATATAAAAACTTGTAGTTCCCTTTCAAAAAATATTCAACTTGAAAATGACCTATGGTCGAAACTAGTCATTAAAAAAAGATTTTAAAGATTTTAATAAAGGGTACTACAAGTTTTTATATTGTTTTTTATTTATTTGAACAAAAGTAGCCAATATAGGTGAAGTGTTTTCTAAATATTAATGTATAAAATAGTGAGCTTACATATGACACTGGTGGAACTGCCAGAGGTGCTTGGGTACGGCAGGTCTGAAGTCGGCCGTTCCCGAGTTGTGGATGCGCGCCGTAAACTTGAGCAAACGCCTGGTGTGGTGGAACCAGTTGTGGTTCTGGCGCCTGAGCTGGTAGGCGGTGGATGCTAAGCAGTTCTCTTCCATGGCGCACTGCAGCTGGTACAGGCGTTTGTCCTCCAGGTGCGCTGTGCGCTCTATCTCGTAGTGGTCGATCACCAAATCTGCCATGGCTGCATACAACACAACACAATAACTCACACTTATTGAAAGTCGTAGAAGAAATTGCATTGAAGTATATTCGAGAAAGTGATTTAGTGACTATCATATTAGGCTGACCCATATTAGACTATATCCCATATAAGTAGTACAGTACATCAATCATTTATTGGGACATCGGTTATCCGGATGACCGGTTATCCGGACATATGCTGGATAATACAATAAAACTGAAAGCCTAACTGAATTAGTTGACCGAGCGAAGTGAGGTCTAAGATACAAGTCGACGGTTTGGCAATTCTCTTAATTGACCGAACGAAGTGAGGTCTAAGATTCAAGTTGACAGTTTGGCATTTCTCTAATGGTTAAATGTTTGAATGTTTATATGTTTATATGTTGCGCATTTACGGCGAAACGCGGTAATAATTTTCATGAAATTTGACAGGTATATTCCTTTTTTAATTGCGCGTCGACGTATATACAAGGTTTTTGGAAATTTTGCATTTCAAGGATAATATAGAAGGAAAAAGGAGCCTCCTTCATACGTCAATATTAGAGTAAATATCAGACTATAGAATTATTCATCATAAATCAGCTGACAAGTGATTACACAGATGTGTGGAGAAGCCAGTCTATTGCTATATTTCCATAAGGTCTATAGTTTTAATCAGGTAATTGTGGATGAAAATACTGCGTGAGGTCTACTGTTCAAAGAACTACTAATGTTTAAATGTTTGAATGTTTATATGTTGCGCATTTACGGCGAAACGCGGTAATAGATTTTCATGAAATTTGACAGGTATGTTCCTTTTTCAATTGCGCGTCGACGTATATACAAGGTTTTTGAAAATTTTGCATTTCAAGGATAATATAAAACGAAAAAGGAGCCTCCTCCATACGCAAATATTTGAGTAAAAATCACACTATAGAATTATTCATCATAGATCAGCTGACAAGTGATTACACAAATGTGTGGAGAAGCCAGTATATCGCTGTATTCCCCATAAGGTCTATAGTTTCAATCAGGTACTTGCAGATGAGAATACTGCGTGAGGTCTACTGTTCACAGAACTACTAGTGTATTTTAACTAGAATGTTATCAGCGACAGGCTTTGAACAAAAACCAGCTATTCGACAGCAGCTTCTAACATAAAATAAACAATCAATAACAATAAATAAACCACTGGAAAATTACAAATTACTATAATAAAAAAATAATTCAACCTCAAAAATAGTAGTAACGAAAAAATAAACTACAAAAATCGAAGATACACAACCTAACCCAAAAATTTTGTTTGAAGCCTTTCCGTGATGACACAACATGTTTGAAGACATGTGTGTACAATTGCCGGCGGCATCCATGTTTATCAGGTGTGTCCTGCCATTAGTGGCCAGCCTTACATACACACGTACTACTAAATACTGTTGACTGAAGGCCTCAATATGTAAAGTTTCAATCGCGTCTACACTTTAGAGCTACGATACAATTGAATAAAAATCAATTATCCGGACAGACACTGTGATAATATGTTACAATTAATCGATGCTCCAATTAAAGTAGAATTCATAGTATTGTACGATAATAATAATTAATTATTATTAAACGAAATTCCAATTAAATTATGTAAATCACCCCGACGACTTCTGCTACTGCAAATATTGACAACAGGGTAAACAGCCAGTTGGAAATTCGATGAGCGCTACTATACAAAACAATTTTTTTGTATAGAAGCACTCAACCAATTTTTAACTGGCTGTTTACCCTGTTGTCAATATTTGCAGTAGCAGAAGTCTTCGGGGTGATTTACAGAATTTATTTGGAATTTTGATTGATAATTATTATTTATTATTTAGCATTTTAACAAATGCAACTTCCAATTTATTTCCATCTGCCGATAATAATAATATTGGTATTGGAATAGCAATAGAACATAATGAATAATTCAATTAATGAATGAGCATGTGACCATTAGTGCAGACGACAGCAGCGATGTTGTGAGTGTGGCCAGGACACCTGAGCTGGCGATTGTGCTGCTGGAAGGTGCAGTGCTCGAGACTGGCCTCGCTGCCTTGACACGTGACACCCGCCACGGAGATGGCCGACCGGTTGCCGCCAAAGAAGTCGGTCTGCAGGGCGTCTTGTGCGTAGCCCAGGCCCAATTGCCGGCACACCACGCTCGCCTCCAACAGGCTCCAGCCGTCGCCGCAAATCGCACCCCAATCTTAACAAAAAAACATATTCAACTAGAAAAACCATGTTAAACGAATGCCAGATACCAGAATTCCAAATTCTGTCATGAAATAATAGACCTTATGTTAGCAGAAATATTGGGAGACCTCTAAAAAGATGGTAAGATGAGTAGTTATGTTCTTTGAAATCGGAACAGGTGTGTACGCCTTATCCCGAGAAGAATAAGAAGAAGAAGAAGAAGAAGAAGAAGAAGAAGAATATCTTTAAAAAATACCACATGATTGATTCTATCAAGAAATAGTCTAATGTTACTGTATGAGATACAGTAATGCCTAATCCACATGTCGGCCCAGTGAGCTGTTGATGCCTATATGATGGAGCTGTTATAGTCCATATACCTAGGCAAACCACCCATCCACACTGGCGCTGGCCGTCATTGGCTTTCATTGGGATGTGGATGCTGCATAGTATTTACAGTAGCAGATATGCTATCTGCGGAGAAATTTTCAGATTTGAATCATTCTATGTAATAAAACCTTCAGGTAGCCTCATTTAAATTAATGAAAAATAATATTGTATAACCATATTCTTTTTAAAGTTTTGAATCATTTCAAGTCCGAGGCCGTAGGCCGAGGACTAGAAAAGATTGAGAGCCGGAAAAACATTTTTGCCCGTGGTGCGAACGATATTTTTCGCCACACTACAGGTATTGCTGACGCCAAAAAGTTAGGCGGTTTTGTGGGTCTCCAAAAGCTGATGTTGTCAAGTAGAGTTGTCATCTAGCTTGGCTAGGTGATGATTTTTAAATCAAAAGAGACAATAAATAGATGCATTGCATCAGCTGTGAGTAGGTTACACCATGTGACCCATGAAGCCGCCTAACTTTTTGGCATCAGCTATATAAGAATAATAAATTTAATAAGAATGTTTTATGATGGGGGGGGGGGGAACTTTGATGTCTCATATCTCAAGAACCAGACGTCGTAGGGTACTCAAAGTGGGGTGGAAATTTCCGATCTCACCCTCCTGAACACAATGCACCAATGGCACAGTTGTCCAAACACATTTTCAAAAAAGTTTTTTGCAAATGTAGACTATTTGTAAATTGTATTAATCTGAATTTGTAGTGTGTAGAGATGTATTATAATTAAAATCATTAGGCTATAAACCTTGATGAAAAAACCAAGATCATGAAAACTCTTTTTATTGACACATAGTATAAAAAACTCAATTTTATTCTCCTATTGACACATTAGGCTAACGGTATACAAAAAACAAACTGAACTTCATACTTTTTTCATGTGAATATTATTTGCAAAAAAATTAGAACTTTGACTTTTTGTAACTTGACTTTTTGTAACTTGACTTTTCAGAATTCTATATTTTATAGCTTTTCAATGTTTATAGTGAAAGTACAATTGGTATTATTTTGTATGTTTATCGCTTTATTTAATAGTTCATGTTGTTGTACTGAAACAGTTGAAGTGTTTTGTTGAATTTCAGGTTCTGCCTCACTCGTTCTTGTTTCCAGCTCTTGATTGTTATGTTGCTCCTCAGCTTTGGTCCCACTGAACAATTTTTTGGAAATCTCAACCTTTCGTCTTACAGATTGTTCAACGTAGCCCTCTGCAACTGTTGAAGAACGCCAACCTCAATGATTTTTTAAAGCTAATACATCACCTCCCCCTTCTACGAGCATTGTTGCTGATGTTCTTCGAAAGCAGTGCCCTGTATAGTCTTCAGGATTTTCGAGATTAAGGATTTTGCTATTCTACATGGAACAGCAGCGATAGTATGCGTTCCAACATTCTGATTTGTACATTTTCCATTGCAAAACTTCATAAATAATCTTCGATTTGTGATATTTTTTGGCCTTAATGACAGTTTTTTTCGACAGATGTCACATGGATTGAATGAACATCCATCATTGGTAATAGTAAAAGTACGTGGGATTTGTGTTTTGCCGTTTCGAACAAATACAATTAAAAAACGCCCATTATCCTCAACGTCGTCTACATTTAAATTGACTATATCATCTCTTCGGCAAGCCCCAAATATACCAAAAATTAAAACTGTTTTTGCCAAGAGCCAAATTTCATCAGAAGCTTCAAGAATGAATTTGGTGATTTGTTGCATTGTGAGAGTCTTGGATTTCTTCGGTTAGTATCCAATGTTTTGTCTTTTCACAAATACTGTAGTCTTTGGAAACCTATTCACGTCTATGTTCTCTTTTAATGACAGACACGATTTTAACATGGAAAGTTTACTCCAAAGAGTGGAAGGTTTTATTTTTTTCGCCAATTCTGACATATAAACTAATAAAACATCATCGTTCACTTTTCTTATGTCTCTATTGTTGCACCACTTACAAATTAAAGAATACTCGTTATCATACCTATCTCTTGATTTTAGTGGTAGAAGATTTGCAGTCAGGATTTCAGATTCTTTTAAAATTTCACTTGGAATATCACAGGCGTCGTCATCTTCAAGCATTTTTGAACATTTGGAATGCGCTAATCAACAATAAATAGTCTAATTGAATAAAACTGGTTGCGAAGCGAATTAGTTTGATTCGAAACTGGAACTGAAATCATGGCGACTTCAGCTGATGATGAAAGTGGACACTCGCCCGATCTAGCGGTTGAGTTATTAACTACTTCCATGAGCGGCTGGAAAGAGACAACTTTCTGGGCTAGACCGGAAAAGAAACCCTTTTCTGACGTCAGACGAGAGTCGTCTGCAAACAAGGTCTTTCAGATCTACGTAGGGACTAGAAAACAGCTGCTTTCTGTGCAGTGTGGCGAAAATTTTATTATATACAAACAAATTATAGGCAAACAAAATGCGTTTAGATCGATCACTCACCCATTCCACTATGCCGTATTTCAACGCGCCCTTCGCTGTATACACGACCGCCTGCTAGTCGAACTTGCATTCTTCCGCCATAAATATCCTGAATCAATAACATAATCCAATAAAAATGTAATACAATAGGTAGTCAGAAGATCAGACTGGAAATGATTGATAAAACAAATTGCTATGAGAGAAATTTTGCGACAGAAGAGTACGGTAGTTTTCTATTTCGAATAGGATCCCCAATGTAACCCACTGTCAAAATTATTCTTATAAAATAAATATTTAGCTGTTTCCATAATTTTCACCAATTCTGTATGATTAAAAGCTGCGGATTTCAAAGATTTACAACAGTTCATGAGCGAGTTATCCAAGCCAGGGGGTCACTAGTTATTAAATATGTTATCGTATGGAGTGAAGTTTGTAAGTTGTGTGAATAGTATGTAGGCCTATGTTTTATATTTGTAATACGGTAACTTGAAAATACATGAAACGGACATTAGTATTAAATGAATACCGGTCCCTGCTGAGTTTTTATTTTCCATGTCAATTTCTTATTTTGATTCAGTAATAACTTTTCTATATTAACAACAAGCTTACCGTTTATGATGAACTGACATTAGAAAAGACAGGATAAGAATAGATTAAATTCGTATTATTGATTATTAAAATTGGGGTAGGCCTACATATTTGCAGCATTCACAATCAGTGACGCCATTTCACCAAACTGCTGGGGGGGGGGGGCAAAAACCAAGAGGTATGAAGGGGGGGAGGGAAGGAATACGCCCAAAGGATAGAGGGTCCTGGGTTTTCCCATAAATGTTACATTCGAAGATGTTATTATATGCTTCATTTTCTCCAGTTTTATACAAATGTGATTGAAGTATCAATACAAGCATATAGGCATTACTACATTATTAGTATGAATCATGAAGTATTTATTAGAAATAAAGGCCTACAGAGAGGCCCTAAAGTAGGAATACACTGAAACAGATTTCTTAAAAATCATGGTAAAAGATACATTTTTCTTTTACAATAACAATTTCAACAATTTCATTGGGGATCATATTCTAATTGGAAAATAACTTTCAGTTAGAAAGCTAAAGAAACATTAAGCTGTTCCCATAATTCTCACCAACTCTGTACATACATTATTGATTGTCTGATTGTGCCCTTTCTTTTGCTTTCACTGTGATATCTTGCAACTTGTTCATTCTCACGTTGAAATTTATGCAATAACTCACTTATTGTGCCCTCATCAATAATTGTACACATTCTATATTTAAGCTTCAACTATACCACAGAGAAAAATATATTCTTCTTTATTACTCCATACCCATACTTTCAAGGCAATTTTGCTACATTCTTGTTACTGTAGAAGGAATTATACTACTGCTGTTTACAAAAAATATTAAACCAGTATGAGTTCTAAGGATTCGTGTATATAGACCCGCATTTTTATTATTCATCTGATCCTTGGGGGGAGCCTAGGCCCCCCTCTGCCGCCCCTAAATGGCGCCCCTGATTCACATGTAGTTGCTATGCAGAGTGCAGAAGGACTGAATGAATTAAATTGTAATAGAATTTTCCTTACAAATATACACTACTGTTAGAAATAATTAAATATTGTGTAGTGGGGAACTGACGTTTATCCGATTTGAAGTTTTTGCGCCATAACTCTGTATGGCCGATTTTGACTGACTATTGATTTCTTGTTGAGGATCTTCGCAGATGACTCCAGCTGCCTCAGAAGGGGAACAGTCGCTGGAGCCCCACCCGTCGAATCTGCATTCAGCCAATCTCTTCTCACTGCCTGTGCAGTAGATGTTATCCATCCAGTATTTTCCTGCAATAAAGTCATGTCTAATAAGCATTGTCTAGATGAGTGTATTTATTCATGGCTTCCAAAATGATAATTATTTCCGAGTTTTGAACAAAATATAGGTTTTAACGATATTCATGAATCATTGAAAAACATAGAGCATACCCCACTCAAACTAATTTGGCGCCAACATGCTATCAACAGGATCTTAGTAGGCTGATCCACTGATATGATAAATGCCTTCATCTTCACGGCAATTATGTTGAAGAATAATCATGCGTCTTAGTAACTTTCAGTGATAAAATAGTTCTCTTATAGGCATTCGTATTTATGTCTGGCCAATCGGAGGTTGAATAAAATCCAAGGTAGCCTGATGATTATTTGTTATAAAAATCTTATAAAAAGGATGAGCAACTTTTTTCAAACAAGCAGAATAGAGATTATACACATTACAACTATAATGAACAGTATCATACTTGGATATTGAATTAATTCCTATAAAGCGTATAAGAACTGGTGAATGTTCATATTTGATTTGGAATTTTTTTTATTTTCTCTCTATACCTACTAATAATAAATGAGAATAGATTCAATTTTCGAAACACCTCTCGAATTTAACACAAATTATTATTAGTTCCTTATCACATCCAACTGGGCTTCTAATATAAAAAAACACTAACTTTATGCCTATCAAAGACATCGATATAACCTTTGACATGCCAAATACATTTTCAAACATAAACTCAAGATTGATTAATAAGCAAGAACATATAATGGGAAAAGTAACATGGATAGAAACGGATAGGCTGTCTATGAATTGATAACGAGAGCATAACAAACATATTTTCATAGAGAAGCAAGTTGGGTAAGTAGGCCTACTTACATTATAGTCAAGTAGTAGTAGTTGAAAGAAATAGTGGTAGTCAAGAAATACTGAAAAAGTATAAGAGAAGACTTGGGTGTTTTTTAAATAAACCTGAGAATAAAACCTAGTTTATACTGAGGGTGATGCCCACATAAGCTCTTAGGCTTTTGTGCGTGGATAATGAGTGAGAGAGGGATGATGATGAGACTACTTTTTAGGTAAAAAACACTAACGTCTCCTCCGAAAGACGGGGTGGCCCTATCTATGTGATTATGCTGTGGTCAAAGACGTTTGACCCGGTCGAGATTCGAACTCGGGTTCTCTTGATTATTAGACCGGCGCGTGATCACTGACTCCAACGAGCAAACCGTTGGTCTTATAGATTAAGGAATTTAATTTAAAAATGTTATAAATAATAATATAAATCATTATTATTGTTCCAAATTGTCAAAATCAGGTGCTATTTATTGTTTTGTTTGAAAACTTACTTCTTGCCAATCCGAAATGTGCATTGTGAGTGAACCGTGTCGCTCGGCTGAAGCCCAATTGCCGGCACACTACATCAGCTTCCCTCTCATCGAATTCGTCATCGCATACGTTGCCCCATCGTCCAAAATGAAATATTTCAACAGTTCCTACAAAATGTAAATATAAATGATCTATTTTCAAAATATACTGGAAGTATCTGTATTAGACTACAGTAATATACCAATTTTTCCTTTCAGTAGTCAGCAGCCTCAGATGTAGGCTACTGTACTTTGGATATAACAATATTATTATTCGTATCACAATAATTGATTGATATATTGTGGGTATTGAAGTCAAAAATGTTTGGGAACTTGCCTCCAAGTACTCATGCTGTTAATGTTCTGAAAAGAAAATTCGTATGGCTTTTGATGGTTGGCATTCCCTTGCGGGAGGGTTCCACCTCGCTTGAACATATCATTTAAGCCATCAATGAGCCTTACGACTGTCATATTTCAGCCGGGACCGACAATTAAAGTGTCCATCCGATAACATGGGAGTGACCTGGTCACTGTTATGCTAATGTTCTATTAAACATGGATATACACTAGTTATAGGTACTATAAATTTACTTACAAATTTTGTATCATATACTACCCTACTATATGTACTAAATATTATGTAGGCTACTTCCCTACTTATTTAAGACATTCTCAAAATAATCGTGACTACGGTACTCTAAGAAGGACTTAATGTTGTATCTGAATAATAACAGCACAATAAAATCATAGACCTTACCTTCATTTCTACTGTCACCGTCTACTAGCTGAAGTTCTCCTTCGTATTTGTGGTGCTTCTTGTAGTATTTCTTCAAAAAATTAGCTTTTTGATCATAAGGGGTCGAATTACCCATACTCATTACTTCTAAGAAGTTCAGGATCATCAAAGTGAGTAGAACATTGTTGATCCAGAAGAAATGCATTGTTATCTGCAAAAAAATCTTAAATAAACCGCATGAAATTTACAGTCAAATAATACTTCATACAAATTCTATATTACACACATTAGTTTTGCAATAGTCAAAATTGGCCTGTTAAACTTTTCCCAATATAAAATAATTATAAATAAGTCTGGGCTACTTGATATTAGATATGGTGTCCCACAGGGCCCGGTCCTCGGTCTTTTCTTTTTCTGGTCTATATAAATGACCTTCCTGATTATGGAACTGGGGGTGAATGTATATTATACGCAGATGATACTACATTCTGATAAATGATAAAGATCCAGGAAAGCTTGGCCAGAAAACAGCGCTCATTGTTAATAAAGCTGAGTATTGGTTTAGTGTTAATAAGTTGATCGTTAATAGCAACAAAACAGTTACTGTTTAGCTTAAAATCTGCTAGAGAGAACAACAATCTTCTTCCTCCTTGCCTTTTTGTCGGCTCTCCTTGATCTCAGTCTCCAGTTCGAACGATCCTGGGTCGTCTGATTTGTCAGGTCCAACTGCTTCATATTTCTATGAACTAAACCTAGCCATGTGAGAACAACTAGAGAGAACAACAATGTGAAATTTTTAGTCATACACCTGAATTCTAAGCTTAGCTGGGATACTCATACAATGAACCTCTGTAAACGTTTATCTAGAGTGACATATTTACTTGGCAAGTTGAAATAATGTACCAGCTTTGATTTGGTCATCAATGCCTATTATGCATTTTTCCATGTTCATTTGTTATATGGAATTCTGATCTGAGGTAATGCTCCTGGTGCTAAAGATGTATTACTGTGGCAAAAGAAGGTTCTGAGAAGAATGATTGGCATCCCATCCACTGAGTCTTGTAGGGATCATTTTGCAAGACTAGGAATACTCACTGTACCGTGTCTATTCATTCTTAATTGTTTGCTTTTTGCTAAAGGTAATCTCGATAAATTAATGCAAAGAAGCGATATTCATAGTCACATCAGAAGAAATAGGTATCAGCTGCAGGTAACGCAGGATAGATTGACTAAGACTCAAATGAACTTTGATTATATGAGTATAAAACTATTTAATAAGTTACCATTAGATGCTAGAAATGTTCGTTTTAGAAAATTTAGAACTATAATGTACAAGTTCCTGAAATCCAAACCACTATATTCACTCCAAGAATGGTATGATTTGAGTATGGAGAGCCTTTCTTTTTTATGATTTATTCCACTGTTTAAATATATTCTTAGGCTATATCTATTCATGTATCATTCATGTATAGAACTCATTTTTTGTTGAAGTCTATTGTGATATGTGTTCCGACTCCATATTGACTTCTGTGAAACGCTGTAATTTTGTATTTGTCTGTGTAAATGTTGTATGTTTTATGTTTCCTGATGACTATGTCAATTGCACTATGTGTTCAATGACAATAAAGAATTCTATTCTATTCTATTCTATTCTATTCTATTCTATTCTATTCTATTCTATTCTATTCTATTCTATTCTATTCTATTCTATTCTATTCTATTCTATTCTATTCTATTCTATTCTATTCTATTCTATTCTATTCTATTCTATCTTCTATTCTATTCTATTCTATTCTATTCTATTCTATTCTATTCTATTCTATTCTATTCTATTCTATTCTATTCTATTCTATTCTATTCTATTCTTTCTATTCTATTCTATTCTATTCTATTCTATTCTATTCTATTCTATTCTATTCTATTCTATTCTATTCTATCTTCTATTCTATTCTATTCTATTCTATTCTATTCTATTCTATTCTATTCTATTCTATCTATTCTATTCTATTCTATTCTATTCTATTCTATTCTTTCTATTCTATTCTATTCTATTCTCTTCTATTCTATTCTATTCTATTCTATTCTATTCTATCTATTCTATTCTATTCTATCTATTCTATTCTATTCTATTCTATTCTATTCTATTCTATTCTATTCTATTCTATTCTATTCTATCTATTCTATTCTATCTATTCTATTCTATTCTATTCTATTCTATTCTATTCTATTCTATTCTATTCTATTCTATTCTATTCTATTCTATTCTATTCTATTCTATTCTATTCTATTCTATTCTATTCTATTCTATTCTATTCTATTCTATTGAAATCATGCTTCAAAGATCTATAGTCCAGTGAATATAGACATAAGTAGGGGGTGTGCTTGCTATCTATATTGTAGTACTGATTTTTAATATATTATTTGGATACATAAGAGAAGTCTAGAAACAATTTCTTCATGCAAAATTTCCTTGTGCTAGATACAGAGTAGCCCAAAAACCTCGTATTTTCTGTTCATTTTCCAGTTTCCAGCTATTTCTGCCAAATCCAGTAATCAGAAAGAAAATTTGCTCTCGTCTTTTTTTTAGATTATAAAAATCTGAATAGAATGAGATCATTTGGAACTCTCTATCGCCAATGAGTACTGAATTTGATTTTTCGAAAATGATTAAAATTTTAAGAAAAAATCAATTCTGATGAATTTTAGTTTTCGATAAACAATATCTTCCGATTGTTATCATTTAGATGTATAATTCAAAATACCTCTGGGCGTATTTTTGTGCTCTACAATCTGAGATCAGGTAGAGCGCTCTATCTCATAATAGATTTCCAGGTACATCTGACAACAATGCTCCTTGTATTGTATTTTCAGCTACGACCATCATCACCGACTACATTGTCCTCACATTGATATTTTGCACAATTACATGAGTTCATGAGATTATATTCTATGAGAATCACCCGTTAGATGCACTTCATTTCAGTATTTCCTAGTGGAGAGGCGCGCATGAGGATCATCAAGGATCAAAATTTCAAACACTTATACTTTACTTTACTTACTTTTCTTGTTCGTCACCATTATTGAACTGCATTGAGGGAGCAACGATCCCGCAGTATATGACACGTCAAAGTTTAATCTAATATCTACCATCCCTCCTATTTCAACACAACAGATCCCACATAACCTACATCAATCAAACATTATTCAACAAGGAAGTCTGCTAACCTGTACGGGCACAATACAATAAGGAATTCCCTGAGTGTTTTTGAACTCCTTCAAGCCATCAATTTCTCCTATGTGAGATGGGATCTTACGAATGATATCATTCTATTCAGATCTTTATAATCTAGAAAAAAGAGGAGAGAAAATTTTTCTGTCCGATTACTGGATTTGGTAGAAGTAGCTGAAAACTGGAAAATGAACCGAAAATACGAGGGTTTTGGACCACTCTGTATCTACCACAAGGACATTTTGCATGAAGTTATTTGTTCTAGACTCCTCTCATGTAACTAAAAGATATATTAGAAAATCAGAACTACAATATAAATTGCAAGCACCAATGTACGAGTATATAGTGACTGGACAACTAGGTTACCGTAATCTAAAGAGTATGTGATTTTTTGGAAAAAGGCCTAGATTGTGAATCATGTGCTTTCTCTGCATATTATGGAAACTTCATTATATGCTTTTGGAGGAAAATTACTTGAATTATTATCTTGGGAAATTTCAATGTTAAATAAATAATAATAGTTTTTTATCTTAACATTTTTTACAATAGCAATAGCTTTTGTAGCAATACGTACAATGTTTAAAACATGAAAATGAAAGAGAAAAGTGATCCCGATGAATATTTAATACCAATAGCGCAGAACCCATTTACTTCTTGTATAAAATAGAACAGCAATAGTTTAATCAGCAAATAGTATTGAAAATCGGCTAACTGGAGTCTTGACAAATGATAACTTAACGTACTGAAAACTTGACAAATGATAACTTAACGTACTGAAAACTTGACAAATGATAACTTAACGTAATGAAAACTTGACAAATGATAACTTAACATACTGAAAACTTGACAAATGATAACTTAACGTACTGAAAACTTGGCGAAGTGAAGATAGGCCTATCCTCGGTAAATTTAGAATCTTTATGCAAAATTTAAAGTTAAACAGTTCAGTAGTTCATACGTGATGATTCGCGAAACATGTATTCCGTATCCCGTACATGTGTTAGACAATTCTTTCCTTTATAATAATTATTATGGACTAGCCGGTAACCCGTGCTTCACAAGGCTCTAATTATTTGTTTATTTACGTTTATTTATTGTTTGTTTACGGACAAACTGAAAACTTGACCTACTGAAATCTTGAAGATTTCAAAACAGGCCTATAACCATCCTAGATAAATTAAGAAACTACGAGTATATAAAAAATTTCATCTTAATCAGACCAGTAGTTCAGACGTGATGATGCGTCATTCGTGAATTTCCTATCCCGTACTTGTATATTAAGCCAATTCTTTCCTTTATTATATTATAGATAGATAGATAGATGTCAGATTCCGTTATACGTGTATTGTCATAAACAACATTTACCTCGTTGAGAGAATTTTCTAACATATTAATCATTTGGTGACGGTGACGAGAATATATAACTTGGAGCAGAAATTTATCAGAATTCATGGTCAGTGAGTTGAGGAACAGGACTAGAGCGGCCAGGGACTCATTCATCTTGCTTGTGCCACCCGTCAAGAGCCGACCCTAACTTTTCAAAAACATAGAATTGTCCGTCGCGTGGATTTGAAATGCAGCCGAGAAGTTGCTAGCGTACTGTATGTACATGTGGAAAAACTGAGAATAGGAGAACTGATTCTTCCAAACAGAGATGACCACGTTTAAAAAATGTTTTCCTCAATCTAAAACATATTAGGTGATTGAATTTTCCCACAGTCTTCATCCATGAGATTCAAAATGTATGTAGGCAGATATAGACAGATTTCATGATATTTTGTTATTGTTGATACTTCATGAATACTGGTGCTGATATTTTATATGGATTTTGATATTATAATTTCGATATTCATATTCTAGTGGATCAACTTGAAATTGATGAAGAATTTTTTCTATAAATTTATGGTAACTTCCTTCATTTGGAAGAAAGATGATATTCTAAAGAAATCATTTTTTCAATGCAAATCAGAGATGCTATTTTTTGGAGTAATCTGTTTCCGCCTCTAAATCGTTATCACAGATTGTGATGTTGGCCATTATTGTACTATATTATATTTTCAATCGAATTTCTTTACT
Source organism: Nilaparvata lugens (assembly GCF_014356525.2). Lineage (NCBI taxonomy): Eukaryota > Metazoa > Arthropoda > Insecta > Hemiptera > Delphacidae > Nilaparvata > Nilaparvata lugens. The sequence goes on along the minus strand of NC_052504.1, from coordinate 69,616,088 downwards.
TTATATTGAACAATCAATTATATCAATGGAATAACAAAGCTAATAAATATTCAACTTATTTTTAATAATTAATATGAGTACCCTTCATACAATGATTCTTTGATAAAATTTCAATAATAGTTGTTATTTATTTTTATAGATTTTTCCAAAGAAAACCAAAATGATCATTATTTGAGATAGGAAGTGTGAGAAGAGGATGTGGAAACTATAAAATTGATATAAAGTACACGATTAACTTCACCCTATTTATTAATTGACTTTACTTGAATTATACTATGCATATCAATAACTTTAAAAATGTTATTTCAAACCTAGGTATATTGTAACAGGTCTTAGTTGAAAATGGAAAATCTAATGTTTTCAATTACATCCATTTTATAGTTCATTTTCCTTGTTTATTATTGTATATTGGAATCTGTGGTAATAATTTAATTATCCATGAATCTCAATGGTCGAAACCTATCACGCCTTAAAGTTTTACCTTTGATTGTTGAAGGGATGAATCGCATTTGCATTCAAATTTAAATAATTGTAATAATCGACTGACCTGATTTGGTGATAATAGTAATCCAGAATGGAGGTGGTGTGTTGTGTTGCTGGCTACAGCTACAAGTGTCAAGAAAGCACTGAGTGAGTGTCGTGGGGTAATGGCACTTGTGGTTTCACTATGTTGCTTGCCGTCTGAAGAGGCTCAAATGACACAGGGCACAACTGGAAAGTGGAAGGAGTGGTCAGGGGTTGAAGAGGGGGGGAGGTGTCAACCACTGTGATGCAGCAAGGACTTTCGGGTGGCGGACAACTCTGCTGGTTATGGTTGGACTATTTAGTTTATTTGATCCTCATAATCCGGCAGAAATTAGATTGCATCAATTAGAGTCGTCTCTCGTTCCTCCTACTCCTCTTTCCCCTCCACAATATCCACCTCTTCTTCTGCTCTTTATCTCCCTCTTCTACGCTTCCTCCCGCTCTTGTCCAAATTCTTTTAGATCGATATAACATTCCGGCACAGCAGGACTTGATGAGCTGCAGCAATCTGATTGCACTTTATCATAGTAACAAGGCACTTTATGAGGATATCTTCTTGATTATTTGCATCAACAAAACGTTTAGACCTTCATTATGTCTCTTAGATAACTACTTTTAACATCAAAGTAAATCGAATCTTACACATTCATAAACAATCGTTTATTTTATACTAGTCCTTCTTCTTCTTCTTCTTCCTTTCACGGCATCATTGCCTGTTCCGAGCTTCATCATCACTATAATCAGACCATCTTTTTCTTGGACGTCCTCTATCTCTTTTCCCAACTGGCTTGTACAATAAGGACTGCTTAGGAATCCGGTCTCCCCTCATCCTATTCACATGTTGTAACCAACATCCTATTATCCTATTCATTGGTGAAAATCACTTACATTGATATAAGTTTTCAGTTTGATCAGATCAAAACAAGAGTCTATTTAGTCAAATAATACGAAATACTTCAACAAATAATCCACTAATCTAGACTCCGTCTAGAGAGAAGATCTCTAGAGATGATATCGAAGAGACGATAGAGAGAGAAAAGTATTTCATATTTATTTATAAATCTATTTCTTTATTAGTTTCCATTATAAGAATATGTTTTTCAAGAGTATATTTTAGCTTATTTATTTTTCAGTTTTCACATGACGTATAAGCTACAAAAGAGAGGGATGAAGGATAGGGGTCCAAATTGTGGGGAGAGCAGAGATCATCCTTCTATTTGAATAGTTGGTGTGTAAAACTATACAGCAACAGGAACCAGAAACAGAAAGTGTAGAGAGTTCTTCATGTAATGTGAGACATCCACTTTTCGAATAATAGCAATCCCATTCTGTAGGGTGGCTGGGCTGGGGACAAACTCTCCTCCAACTACAGCAACGCTCTCAGTTCTTTTGAGATAAAAGCTCTTTCCGTGATTGCAATCTCTTTCCCAGCTTTATCAATAGCCTCTTTTAAGATCGTTTTTCTAGAATTTTCTCATTACCTGCAGTAAGGCATTAGTACAGCAGCAGTTATGTGTAATGTGCAATGCATTCGATGAACAATTGTAAAGTGGATTATCATTGAAGGATCGAAAATAAGTTTAAAAGTTCTAAGAGAGGTAATGTCAGGTTGTTGGATTGTATGAGGAATGACTATTATCATCACCAGTAAGTTGCATAATAATAATGATGTGAACTAATTCTTAAAGATAGAGTGGACCTGTGAGCTTATGAAAGGGTTGTAGAAAACAGCAGAATCAAATCACCAACTTAACATATATTATAGATGTTTTGTTTCATATTTCTCATCAGAAGTTCTTTTTGAAAATAACTTGCGGGTATGCACATTCCAAGATTTATCTTAGAGAATATTTATACAGACGTGAAACAGCTCACATGCCAGAAACAATAATTGGTTCAAACACTTTGTATTACATATAAAATAATTTTAATTTTATAATAATATTAAATGAAAAGTGGACGAATATCTCATTTTCTTTAGAAGAAATGACTCTCCAACAATAATTATACAGTAATTGTAGAATCTACTAAACATAAAGGAATAAATTTCGGTGAGGGAGATACTGATATTTGAAATATTGGGAGACGATAATACTGATATTATTTGAAACTTTTGGGGGCGACATGTTTCTGTTGTTCTCTATGGGGGTGACGCCCGGCGTGTTCCACATCGCAAACTATTATCATATACCATTCTTGTAAATCAAGTTCTTAGGTTACTATTATTGAGTGAAAACTATGCCAAATCCCATTCTAGCATTCCAGTTCCATTGTTTCATTGTGATTACTTGAGGATGAAATTGATGTGTGCACGCATTACCAATTTACACAAACATGTCTGCATTTCCGTGTACGATATTGGAAAACGGTGCTTCTGTCTTACTAGCATTGACTTTTGATTTCAGAGTATAAAGGGGAAAGGCAAATAGAATTTTGTGTGTTGTAAGATGCAAAGATGGAGAGAAAGGACAGGAAAGAGGAATGTGAATGATTGGAAGGAGTAGGGACGGAGGGAAAGCTAACGTTGTTTTCCAATAGCATTATGAAATGTTTTCTGGAATAACAATGTAGGCTGCTCCTCTCTACCGTCTCCTTTGTCTGGATACAAGGAGAGGTGCTTGAGAAATCTATTTTGCCAGCACATGTACGAACCATGTAAGTCCTCCATGTTGTAACTTGTAGAACAGCGTCGAGTCAAAACAAACATCACTTTTGATCGGCGACATTTTGTTTTTGTGTTCTTTATGAACTCAACAAGGGAAACGTTCGCTTTCGATAGTAAAAGAGGAGAAGAATCGGTGAATGGGAAGTTTTTATACGCTTGAGAGGAAAGTATCCATGAATCATCACTGAAACCCACGAACAAGATTAAATTCAACCAAATTGATCAAAAATTTATCATTTCCATCAGATATACTGGATTGAACGTCTCAGTTAAACTGATAGAGTTCATATTACTGGATCATGAAGGAATAATCACTTGAAGGATAAGGCATTGTCTAGGCAGGTCGAAAACCATCCGTATTCAATAGTCTCCACTACATCATATACAAATTTTGTTATTCTTCCATTTGGAGATATCATTCCGGATCGATTTTTCCAATTATTGTTCCAACTATTGGAGAGAGGGTTTGAAACAAATAAGCGAGAAGAAAATGTGTCTATTGATAGGTCTTGGATAAAGATCAAGCTTATTGTATCTGGATATTAAATTTATTGATTGCTTCATTCTCTTATTCATTCATCCAGAATTTTAATTCATTCGTTCTCGTAAATTACTTTAATTTCTGTATTTCTTTGTTTTATTCAAGAGCCTCAATAGATGTTACTTTGTAGTGTTCACTGATTTATTCCTTCTAGTGATCTGCAATCACGTAAAAACTCACACACACACACATACATGATAATCGACAGTAATAGGAGACTGTTATGCAAGTGTAATAGAGAACGCTCATAGACAAATTATTGCGAAATAAATGTGCAATCCAAGTGTGAACAAAGTTGATCGAAATTGACGTGCAATAATTGAACTATGTAACAGATACCGTAAGCCTATGAATCATTATTATCTACGAACAAGCATGGAATAGATTACCTATTTTTTGTAGATAATCTAGCACTTTTTGATCCATTCAAGATAGAGTCTGTGACTGAATTATTCTTCAACATTTTTTCACTCACTATTTGGCAATGTCTTTCTATTTTATTCGTTATTTGAAATTATTATGAGATCGTATACGAAGTTATTTTATCATATCCAATTTTCTATAGCAGCTGAGTTAATGCATGTTTTCATACTATTCGAATCGATATGATCAAAAGTAATACTGATATGAATAATGGACGAATTCTAATACAGTGAAAAGTGTAACCTTCAAGGAACTATCAACTTTAGATCATTAATGATTGATAGTTATTATATCCTATATTGAGCCGAGTGCAAGGAGTAGGTGCTATCATAACTAAAGACAGTGTAGGCTATCTTATGCTATTTTTTTTCTATGATACTATATAGTAGTGAAGATAATAAAATTATTACAGTACAATATCAACAACACCAATTGTTTCGTTGCAATATAATTCATGTCATTCAGATGTTCTCAAATCCAAATATCCTAATTTTTTCATCTTCTTTTTCTGTTCACTGTAATTCTTCTTGTCATCCTTATTTCTTATGTCATCCTTAGTTATCATAGCTTTGATGAACTTCCATCGAAAACTCAAGTTACAGCTCCATTCCTAATGTTATCCTGATACATTCTGCTACTTTCGAGATCCGCTATGGATAGAGCGATGTAAGATTTGTTGTAAGATTTTTGTTAAGCAACAATAATAATGCAGTAAATATAAACCCTGATATTAAGGTTAAGTAATAATAATACCATGTGATTTCCTCCAATCAGCGTCTTAGGATAAGAGAGTTAATGATCTGAGTTTGAATAAATGAAAATTCAAATTTAGTTGAATTTATATCCTCTCAAACACAAATAAAGTGTGGTTCGTTGTTATTTTTCAACAAGTTTGAGTTGAGAGTTATTTGGTGAAGTGTGGTTTGAGTCAAGAGGAGAGCCTGTTAAAATCAGAGTGGTGTAAGTCATATCAACCTTCTTCTGAGAAATTAAAGGTTTAGTAGAAGCTATTCACTCAATTCCCAAGTGAGCTATTCACTCAATTCCCTGTTTTCAGGGCCACAGGCATGTATTGTTCTCACTAATGACTATTGATTTGACCAAGAAAAAAATCAATTAACATTTTTGTAGGTGTGTTAATGACCAAAAAAATGATCAATTAACATTTTTGTAGGTATGTTAATTACATGCACCACTCTGAACACTATGATAAATATGACTCTCTCTCTCTCTGGACAGTTCCTTGAATCATATGACTTACACCACTCTACTAGTAATAGATTTATAGTTCTAGAACCCATAAACTGGACTCGAAAATAAAAAAAATGACTTACAATAAATACTCTGACTTTAACATGCTCAGGAGTAAAAGCGATAAGTAAATTTGTATCCTTCAGAAATAATAATGTCGATTGTAGAGGATAATGAGTGATCGAGATCGAGAGCAAAATTAGGTAATGTTAAGGAAGAAGAAGAAGAAGAAGAAGAAGAAGAAGAAGAAGAAGAAAAAAAAGAAGAAGAAGAAGAAGAAGAAGAAGAAGAAGAAGAAGAAGAAGAAGAAGACCAAGAAGAACAAGAAGAAAAATGAAAAATAGGGAGAAAATCGCGAGGAGTAAGAAGTGGTATAAGAAGTGTATATTGAGTGTGAAGTGGTTTGCTTCTTTCGAGAGGTGGCCTACTTCCTTCTTGGCAGCAGCCGCGCCTCTGCTGCAGCAAAATAAACATAGTCACTCTCTCCCATTCTATCACTTCCGACTTTAAATGAGTATTACGATTGAAAAGGGTTGCTTAACAATGAGACCAGATTAGTAAGTAATGTAGAGAGTATACGAAAATATACCAGAAGCGTAAAGCTAACCAAGCCACTGTTTTCACTTGATATTTTTCATCCGCTTATTTTCTTTTTTCTCTCCTCTTCTTCCATACCATCTTCTTCTTTAGCCCATTCATAACTTATTCTCAGGCTTGTGGAGCGTTTGCTGAAAGGATTGAAGTTGCATGAAACACAGATATGCAAGACAAAACGATAAATGAAACGTTTCTAAATAATTCAAAATAGTAGAAAGTTTGACTATTTTCTCTTTATTTTATTTTGGGTTCAATTTTCTAGTTTTTCGAAATTAAAATTTAACGTGGACTGCAACTAGGCCCCATTTTGGAAAGCCAATTTTCTGACTCTCAGCTGTTTGATGTCTAGAACTTATAGTCTGTCTAAAATAAGTTGAGACTTGGCCCTACATCCAAAGAAATTACAAGGTTGCCAATTCGTGTAAAATTGCAACTTTCTCAAATTTCCAATTCAACGTCAGAATTAGATGTAGAATATCATCCCTGATATCCTAGTAGAGCTAAAAAAGTATTAGAGTTGAAGGATTAAAAGGAAATTCAACTTTATGATAAAACTGGAAACATTGAGAAGATTTGTTTTTCTTTTTAATATCACTTCTCTCAGAATCATTGGGCGTCGTAATGCGTAAACATTATATATCAAATTAACGGGGCGAATGTCTCCTTCCTATTGGTGTCTGGATTAATTTTATTCGACCTGTAGTTATTTTTAATTAATGATTATGTTTTTCAATGTCGAGAAAATTTTGAGCAGAAAACATGAAATTTTTGACATGCTAGAAACTTTTTTGTTTCGTGAGATGGGTGATGAAAGTGAGAAAATTTCTCAGAAATAATTTAAATTATGATTTCAATTGTCAAACGTACTCGGAAGAACTTAATTTGGCCTCTCTGGAGTTTCAAGGAGTCAAGGATATCGGTTGAATCCTGTGCCACCATATGCTATCAATAGCTGGGATCAACAAAAACAAACAAAATACATAATGCTTGAAAAATTCAGCGATTGCAAGCCACATTATTATATATACTGAAAATGACAACCTCGCCTCGAATAATCCAAGCAGTGTTTCATTACAGCCTTTCTAGAGGCAATCAGCTGCTTGCGTATGAAATAATTCAGTCAAATATTTTGTAAATTGCGAGCTTTTAGCATACAATTTGGTACACAATGCGTACCATGCAGCCGATCTCCTAACTTTAAAATTCATTGAAAACAAAAATACGACCTTCCGACTACTTTTGACAGTTGAAAAAATAATTTTAATTATTTCTGAGAAACTTTCTCGCTTCCATCACCCACTTATATTTCAAAACAAAAAATTTCCAGCAGGTATCAAATTTCAAGCTTTCTGCTCAAAATGCCTCGACATTGACGAACATAATCATTAATTAAAAAATAACCAAAGGTCAAATGAAAATGATCCAGACACCAATAGGAAGGAGACATTCTCCTTGTGGAATGTGTAAAATGTAAATTTATATGGATGTGAATACCATACATAGAAGCTGCTTCATATTGAAAATTTCATAACACATTCATACATTTGAAATTTCAAATGTTTAAATATCTCTAAATCAAATCATCATCATCCATTAGTATAGGGATAAGAGAAGAACTTCGAAGTTTAAGAAATACCTAATACGCCATTACCTAGATCAAAGTGATCTGAAAATAGTGACATGCATGGATATGATCAGTATCTATTGCGTTTTGCTAAGTGCTGGCAAATAAACAGAATCTTCTGTGATAAGAAGCCGCTTTGTATAGAATGTGGCTTGGAAAAGTAATTAGGAGTAATGGATGACGTGATAATGTTCGAGATGTAAGCTACAAACATTTGGTCCAAGAGCATTTCAAGGGTAAAAACTGAATCCAAATGCATCACAGATGTTTATGTGTTTGAGAGTAATTTCAACACTAATAAGCTATTTTAGTATTATTTTCACAGTTAACTCTTAGGATCTATTAATCAACAGATATTTCTGTTTCGTTTCAGCACCCGACACATTATTTTTGCAAAGAAAAGACGTAACTAACTAATGATAATTCAAATAGTATTTTAGCTTCAATAAAAAACAAAGTATTATACTGTACTATGCATCTCGATTGTCGGGAATTATTATTGATTACTAGCAGGTAACCCGAGCTCTTCAAAGGTCCAATTAGAAAACTTGACAAACTGAGAAATTGACGTACTGAAATCTTAGAGAATTTTGAAAAGGCCATAACCATCCTCGGTAGATTAAGAATCTATATGCAAGATTGCAAGTTAAACAGTCCAGTAGTTCAAACGAAATCATGTATCATATCTCCACCTCAGTATCGCGTTAGCTCTCATACAGTGCAGACGTACTCGTAGTGTAGTGCAGTAGAAGTAGTGAGTCAGCAGTTGATTGTTCACGGTATTTAAGTGGAACAAAACATTGCATCAAATTTCGGTTAAAATCCGCCGTCTTTATGCAATCGAAGTGACCTACTTTCGCGCAGCCTTCAATTTTCGTTCGCGCTCGCGTTTCCGCGATCGTGAGTGAGTACGAGGGCTTTTCGAAAAGTATGTTCGCAAATTATTGACTATGGCTACGTCAAGTGGAAAATTGTTGAAACTACCCAGTTTTCTTGCCCCGGAGTTTGAAGAGCAAGAAGACGAGGAAAGCAACATCGAGAACATGGACACCACCAAACCATCAGAGATCCAGTGTTCACCGGATCGTTATATTAAATCAAATAAGCTCCATTCAGCCGCCGAGCATGCACTCTTCATCGCCTGGAAGGAGTCGGATGAGAAGAGAAAGCAGCTAGAGAAGAGCAACGTAGAACTTCAGCGGAGAATTGAAGACTTAGAATTGCGATTTCAAAAAATAGAACAGAACATTCAACAACCATGCAGTCCAGCAGTTGCTGAAAACTACTCAACTAATGAGGAGGAGTTGGCAAAAGAGACTGAGTGGATCAGGGCCCGTAACAAACGTACTACAAAGAAGAGGAAACTAAATAGTACTTTGTCTCCTGAACCAAAGAATGAGCCTACTGGTAACCATCGTCAGTTGAACAAAATCACCTCATTGCAGAAGAATAAAGGTGAGGAAGTAAAGAACAAGAAGAAAGAAACGCCACCGCCACCAATCATAGTGGATGGTATAAAGAGCCTGGAGTCTCTTCATAAAAGTTTGAAAAAAGTGACTTCAGATGAAAAATTTAGAATAAAGCTCTTGAGTAGAGAGACTTTCAAAGTAAATTCAGTAGATTCAGAAACGTACAGAAATATTACAAAAGAATTAATCAACGATGGTTTCAACTGGCACTCGTATGAAAACAAACAGGTGAGACCCATAAGAGTGATGATAAAAAAACTTCATCACTCCTGTAGTATAGAATCCATAATGGAGGACTTAAAGGCTAAGGGATTGCTAGTGGTAGATGTAGTGAATAAGTTGAAGTGGAAAACTAAAGAACCATTAGACATGTTCATGGTTTCGTTCAGCGCAGAAGAGAATGTTAAGAAGGTTTTTGAACTTAAACATATTCTGGGTTGCAGAGTAGAAGTTGAAGCATTGAAGAAAGTTAATCTAATACCTCAATGTAAGCGTTGCCAGGCTTTCAACCACACTCAGGCTTATTGCAACAAGGAGGCCAGATGTGTGAAGTGCGCTGGAAAACATGCATCAAAGGAGTGTACGAAACCTAGTGAAGCACTACCGAAATGCATTCATTGTGGTGAAGCTCATCCTGCAAGCTACCGTGGTTGCTCTGTAGCAATTGAGTTACAAAAAATACGTAACTCGAGTAGGGTAGCCAGTAAGAATATAACATCAAAAAATGTTGTCGATTCTCAGGCTCGGAATGTGGCTAATTCTCAAAGTAGGCCCACTCAACATCAAAGTAGGCCCACAGAAAAGAGAATGACTTTCGCCGAAATCGTATCCAAAGAAAATAAATCGCAGATGAAGAAAAATGAAGAAGTAAAAGACACCTCACAAATCCTACAGCTCATCTTATCTAAACTTGATAAACAAGAGAAAATAATTTCATCCCTTCAATCTCGCATCGAGAAATTAGACAATAATAGACAACAAAAACCAAAATGATTCGTTCACTAAACATAATGGAATGGAACGCAAATGGACTCTTACAACGACAACTGGAATTGGAAGCAGTTCTAAACATAGATAATGTAGATATTTGTCTCATTTCTGAGTCTCACTTTACAAAACAGTCCTACATAAAATTTAAAGGTTACAGGACCTACCACGCCTTACATCCCAACAATGTTGCGAGAGGGGGGAGTTCAATCATAATCAAAGAGAGCATTCAGCATAATGAACACGTTAAATTAGAAACTGAACGAATTCAATTGATAGGAGTATGTGTGGAAGCAGTTAATTATCGATTTGTAGTTGCAGCTGTCTACTGTCCTCCTCGATATTCATTCAGAAAAGAAGATCATCTATCAATGTTTGATATGTTGGGAACGAGATTTATCCTTGGCGGTGACTTCAATTCAAAACACATTCATTGGGGATCACGATTAACAACTCATAAGGGCAAGGTACTTTACGAAGCTGTAAGAGAGTCAAGATGTGAATCTCTTTCAACTGGAAAACCAACTTATTGGCCTACAGATACAAGTAAGATACCTGATCTCATAGACTTTTTCATAATAAAAAACATTTCAGTAAACTATTTGCAAGTAGAGGAAAGTTTTGATCTCAATTCAGACCACTCTCCAATTATTCTGAAGTTGAGTGACACTATTTTACAAAAACAAAATAATTATCCCACACTAGTTAATAAGTATACAGATTGGGATGGCTTTCAGCAAGTGTTGGAGGAAAGAATTAACCTGAATTCACCATTAACAACTGCAGATCAAATAGATGAGGAGCTGGAAAAATTTGTTACTGATATACAACAGGCAGCCTGGTGTAATACTCCGCAGACTAGGAAACGAAGAACAGTAGGAAATAATTATCCATTGGAAATAAGAGAAATGATTGCAGAGAAAAGAAGAGCTAGAAGGAGGTGGCAGCATTCACGTTCTCCTCAAGATAAAAGATTACTGAATACTCTCACACAGGAACTGAAAAGAGAGATACAGTTTATTAAAAATGAATCAATCAACAGTTACTTGAGTAATTTGACAGGACAAGGCAACACTGATTACTCACTATGGAAGGCTTCTAAGAAAATAAAAACACCCATCCAACAAGTTCCCCCTATTAGGAAACTGAATAGACAATGGGCCAAGAATAATGAAGAAAAGGCACAGGCATTTGCTGATCATCTTGTGAATGTCTTCCAGCCAAACGTTGCAGCTCAAGAAGATCTAGAAATTGAAGGTAACATCATGCAGGAAAATCAAGAACTAATGAATGTCTCAGTAGAAGAAGTGAGAAAGGAAATAAAACTTATGAATGCTAAGAAAACTCCAGGATTTGACCTGATAACTGGCTTAGTCCTGAAGCATCTACCAAGGAAAGCACTCATCAAGCTAACAAACATCCTGAATGCTTCATTCAGACTCAGATTTGTACCAGGAGTCTGGAAAGTAGCTGAAGTTATAATGTTACTCAAGCCAGGAAAAGAACCACATGAAGTAGCTTCATACAGACCAATTTCATTGTTACCTGTGTTATCAAAGTTGTTTGAGAGGATATTATTGAGTAGACTCAAGCCAATAATTGAGAGAAAGCAATTAATTCCTAATCATCAATTTGGTTTCAGAAAAAAACACTCCACAATTGATCAAGTACATAGGATAGTTAATATAATAGAGAAGAGCTTGGAAGAAAAAAAGGTTTGTTCAGCAGTTTTTCTCGACATAGGGCAAGCTTTTGACAAAGTATGGCATGAGGGACTTCTTTATAAACTGAAGAAAATGCTTCCTAAGCAATTTACAGAAATATTGCAATCATATTTGACAGGAAGGTACTTTAGAGTCAAATATGAAGATTCATATTCTGATCTAAGAGAGATAAAAGCAGGAGTTCCGCAAGGAAGTGTTTTAGGACCAGTCCTTTATCTTCTCTTCACTAGTGATATCCCTAATTTGGAGGAGAATACCACAGCCACGTTCGCAGATGACACCGCCCTACTAGCAGTAGACAGTGATGTTGGTATTGCAACAGCGAAGCTTCAGAGATCTGTCAACAAGATACAAGACTGGACCAAAAAGTGGAGAATGAAGCTCAATGAGGAAAAGTCGATTCATGTTAACTTCACCAACAAGAGAGCTGTGTACCTTCCAATCAACATCAATGGAATTAATATACCACATGAAAATCAAGCTAAATACCTAGGTATGACTCTTGATGCTAAGCTTCGCTGGAAAGAGCATGTCAAAAAGAAAAAAGAAGAACTGAACATAAAATACAAGAAATTCTACTGGCTTATTGGAAGAAACTCATCACTTTCAATACCAAACAAATTGCTCCTCTACAAGCAGATCTTCAAACCTGTTTGGACCTATGGAATACAACTATGGGGCTGCACCAAACAGAGCAACGTCACCATCATACAAAGATTCCAGAACAAGGTGCTCCGAAACATCGTTGATGCTCCCTGGTATGTGCGGAACAGCGACATCCATAGGGACCTGGGTGTCAACATGGTATCCTGTGAGATTCAAAGGTATGCAGAAAGTCATGAAGAACGGCTCCACCAACACACGAACGTCGAAGCAATCCAGCTGCTAGACAACGGAGGGTTGGTGCGGAGACTGAAAAGAAGGAAACCATTTGAATTGGTGTGCAGTGAAAGTGGTGTCTAGTGAAAAAGCAGAGCAGTGATTGAGTGAAATCTAGCTTAAGTAGTACAGTTAATAGATGTACATAATAATTATTAGTAGGTAGCAGTAAGAAATTCTAAAGAGAGTTTCACTGTAGTCCATATTATATACAATTAGTAAATTAGGTTTGATAAAATTTGCTCATTAGTCTCAAGACTAGATAGCAATAGTAATGTGATAAAAAAAAAAAAAAAAAAATATCTCCACCTTCCAATTAAAAAAATTTAATTGGATCCAAAATGGTGGTTTCATGATGTCGAACAAACTTTTGATGCGACCGAAAAGTAGCTATTTTTATTCGAATAGGATCCCCAATCACAACTATCGTCAAATTTCCATTTTAAAAGAAATATTCAGCTGTTTCCATACTTGCCACCAACTCTGCCCTATAGTGTAGATATGGAAAAAGATGAAATGTAGATAGAAGAAGAATGATAAGATAGAAAATAAAACCGTTCAATACATTTTTTTATATATGTCATTCTCAAGCAAAGTTAGCAAAGTATAACAAACTGGAAGCATGACGAATTGAAAACTTGATGTACCGGTAATGAAATCTTGGAGAATGGAAGAATATGTCTATAACCATCCTCGGTAAATTGAGAATATATATGCATAATTTCAAGTTAATCAGCCCAGTAGTTCAGACGTGATGATCAGAAACTCATTTCCTATTTTTCCTATACCTTGAGTGCATAAGCCAGTTATTCCCTTTATTATAATATAAATAACCATACAACCTAGCAAATACATTCTCAAGTACGGTAGGTCACTTCATATTCCAACGATGACAGGCGCTATCATAAAAAATAACACTGGAAAAGTGAAGCAATCGAATCAATTACCACTGATTTTCTGAATCGAATCTTAAATTGCAGTCCGCATTCTAAAGCGCCTAACAATGGTGAGTAGATGATGCTTCACTAATTGGCACCTATTATCTTATTAAATACCTCCGAATTGATCTTGAATATTTAATTCAAGTTCATTGCTAATTTATTGGAAACAATGTCGACTCAATAGGAAATGCAATTGAGGAAGGAGAAAAAAGATCGTCCTATCGTATACGAGTGATTAGAGGAAGATGGAATAGAAAATCATTTATATTGTGACCTACAAAGAAAATTTAAAAAAGATACTGAGATTTTTAATTTTTTTATAATAATTATGAATAGCTCCAACAGGAAAGTTGATTACTACAAAGAATAGTAATCGCTAGATCCAAATTCTAGTGGAATTGATTTTTTCATCCAACTAACATCATCTTGATTATAAGAATGGTTAGTATAGGACAAGTCAAGTCTGATAGAAGCACTATATTTCATAAGATCTAGCTGATATCCACCATGTCTTCATATTGTGAAACTGCCCTTCCAATGACATTCCTTATGTCAACGATAAATGCAAGGTGCACTTATATGCACTATTAATGCATTAACTGAATGTATGTAACATTATGTTTCTAACAATAGTGTGTTCAAAGGTAATAACCCTTGGTGGTGGATGAATGCATGTGAAATCCTTGATGAGGAGAAATGTGAGAAGTATTAAATTGCTGAAGACGAAGAGATGAAGATCAAAATGATCATTATTCATTAATATATTGGTTATTCTCGAGTCCTGACTATTATTGAGAGAGGAAAAATGACTAAAACAAGAACTTTGTTTCCCGGTAAAAGGTTTTCAATGTTCTTCATCTGTTTAGTCACAGAATTTACAGTTTCAATATATTGTAGATTAAAATATTCAAATTTGAACAGTTGGATCACATTCTCAAATAGAATAATGCGCTTGATGATCGATCATAAACAATGTAGATTATTGAGTCGAAATGTAAAAAGTATTAAATGATCATTAGGTTAAATTGATCATTCATTCACAAACACAACTCAATATTCTACTCACATTTAGATTATTGAGTTCAATCAACTCGGAGAATTTCGCGCAATATTGCTTTTTCATGAATAGCAGAAATTATTAATAAGAGGAGCTGACAGAGTGAACTGTCAAACGTAAACCATTCCCAACAAATTTATATGAATTTTGAAGTATCAATAGTAAAAATAGTTACAAAGAGCTACAAACAGAGAGGAAGAATACAATATAAATTATCTTAGTTATCTATATTATATTACAATCACTTGCAAAAAAATCTGGTATCACTCACACAACTTTCCTTGCCGTTATGAAAATTTATCACCTGACGCTAGTGTTCACGCGCATCTCAAGTCTACTATTCTAAGATCCAAGCCAGCTGGTGACAGGACAATAACACTGGAGACACACGAAGTCTGCTATCTCTTCATAGTGAATGATTTAATAGAATCAACATTTGCCAAAAATTTGCAATTGGATAATCACATTCTCTCGAATTTCGAGCTTATTTTTAAATTTTAGGTGAAAATGTTACTGAACATTAATTGTAGAGATTTTCATACTCAATCTATTCCTCTTGGAATTTTTTGTTTGAATTGTATCTGAAGTCTGATAATTGGGAATCTAAAGTCAAACTTTAGATGGGGGTGGAACTCCTGGAATTTTTACAGATATGGGACTTGTGGCATTTGATAGAGCTTACCAATGACTATTTTGGTATTTTGATCAAAATCGTTGGAGCCGTTTTCGAGAAAATCGCGAAAAACCCTGTTTTTGACAACTTTTTCGCCATTTTAGCCGCCATCTTGGATTGCATTAGATCGAAATTGTTCGTGTCGCATTCTTATATTGTAAGGACCTTAAGTTCCAAATGTTTAGTCATTCCGTTAATTGGGAGATGAGATATAGTGTACACAGACGCACATACACTCATACACACACACACACACACACACACACACACACCACACACACCACACACACACACACACACACACACACACACACCACA